>NC_056729.1:180320040-180357540 GCF_019279795.1 Protopterus annectens
ATCTGTGAGTAACACAAGACACATAAGACTCCAAACACTGGCCATTCTGCAGATAACCCTACAGGTAGGGGTTTCCTCAACCACAAAACACTGTCATGACAGGTATTAAATCATGTAGACCAGCCTTATCCACACAAACCCTGTTAAACCAACATTACTTCAAATGCAAAAAAGCAAAACCTAAATTCTGTAGTCATGTCTGGAACACCCCTCTCCTATTTGTTGGCCTGTCTTCACAGTGTATGTTGTTAGAGGTATATCCCACTTCCATCTGTGATGCTGTTTGCCAAACACCGGCATGAAGTCCTGCTCACAGTGAATGAAAAGTGCCAACACCCACATGATGTTCCTAAGTTATAGAAGGGTGTTTCCATGCAATTGGCTATGGGAATGTTAACACAACTGTTCCACATGCAATCAGCTAGTGGGGGACTGCAATTCGTGCACAGGCCATCAGCTGATCATGAGCATCACTTACAAAACACAAGCTGCTGCCTAAGCAAAGCAGATGCACTTCTCCACATCCACCAGAGAGAGAGTGAGAGAGACAGACAAAGACAAAGTAAGACAGGGAGGGGATAAGAGAATAAAAGCTAAGCATGTTTGTGCTATTAAATTTCTATGCAGTTATTGCATTTGCCTCAGAGAGTACAAGTTGGAAAACTGTCCAAAGGTATATTTGACGGTGAGTGACATCAGCAACAGTGAGAAAGGAGGGATAAGGTAGGTATAGTACATCTGCCTGTACACAAGAACAGGTGTCAAGGACGAAACAGTCACACTATCTCAGGGACTCACACACATTATCACAGTTGGCAGGGTCAGGATTAGAATTCCTAACTAACTCGTTTGCCACACTACAGTAGTACACAGGTATCACATGCACCACAAAGGTTATAAAGCTGATATATGGGCAAAGTGTATGTCAAGGTGTCTGACATCAGAAGGCATGCTTCATTAGGCCAATGGGAGGTGTAGTGAGTGTGAATGGCATCCAAATCATTATACCCCCCACACACACACACAGACACAAGTTTGCTAATACTGACATGCATGGGTACATTGCTTCATAGGTGTGTAGTGGCTGACTATGCCAGAAGGCTTTGCAAGGCTAGGTAAAGGGTATACCTTGGCATCAGACCATATGACTATGGACTACAGTGTGGCTCAAGGTGTAGTTTCTGGATTGGACCACGCAGGTGGGTATTGTATTCACCATCCACTCATCTGGATTACTATTGTGGGTGACCAGTGCTGTGCAATGCCTGTCATGTGTGTATTCTATATTCCATAACATGGACAGTGTCTGGGATGTGCACACATCCTACATGCATGTTCTGTTACATTTGAAAGTGTACCTGGGGTGTCTGGGGCATGTTGTGAAGACAGATTATCATCTGATGTGCCATTCCTGACCTCAAGTGGTGAGAAATGGCAATGGAAACCAGGTTGACCCTAGACCTACATTGACAGCATGATACAGGTATTCACTGGTGTCAGTGGCATCTGTCCATACAGGGCATGTGTATAAGACATGGTATTTCCTTTGTGGGTTACATTTTCTGATGCTACACTTGTTGCAGTCATCCAGTGGAGAGCATAGCAAAGGACCACTGTATACAATGATTTGCCTATTGTAGGAATGGGACAGCATGCCATGTCCTCTCTAGTCCACTGCAGTCACACCATGATTACTATCTGTGGGCAATATGCAGGGACCTACCAACATGGTGGTTGTTGCCTAGCCAAGTGTGTTTGTCTATGAGACATGGGTGGAGAATGTTCTCTGGGTAATACAAGGGTTGCCTATATTGTTCCCAAATCCAAGATGTCACATGTAGGGCTATGGTTTGTCTACACCAGCCTCTCTGTTGTTTGATATCTGCTGTCCTTGTAAGGTAGACATTGTGAAATATAATAGGCCCACCATATAAGAAATTTGCAAAACCCGCTCCACAATGAGACCTGTTATTACACACTCACAGCTACCTCCACAGAGGATACTAATGACAAACATGCACACACAGAGTCACACAGTTGCCATATCTGGGATTAGAACTCCTACTTAACTAGTACATCATACTACAGCATTACACAGTTTTAGCATGAGCCATGGAGCTTACTGGGCTACTCTTTCCCCAAAGGTTTATTTCAAGGTGAATGACATCAGCAGGCTTGCCAAAGTTAGGCAATAGAAGTTGTAGTGACTGTGAATGTCCTCAAAAGCATTGATCCCTACACAGACACACACAAGGTTTTACAGTTGCTTTGTCTGGGATTAGAACTCCTACCTAAATAGCACATCACACTACAGCATTATGCAGTTATAGCACGTGCCATGGAGCTTACTGGGGTACTCTGTCCCCAAAAGTGTATTTCAAAGTGAATGACATCAGCAGGCTTGCCAAAGTAGGGCAATGGAAGTTGTTGTGACTGTGAATGACCTCAAAAGCATTGATACCTACACAGGCAAGCAAACATACACACACAAAGTTTTACAGTTGCCATGTCTGGGATTAGAACTTCTACCTAACTAATACATCACATTACAGCATTATGCAGTTATAGCACACGCCACAGAGCTTACTCGGCTACTCCTTCACTAAAGGTGTATTTCAAAGTGAATTACATCAGCAGGCTTGCCAAGGTAGGACAATGGAAAGTATAGTTCATAGGCCCATAGGTTCATTGGTTGGTACTAGGCTATAAGCCCTAGGGCCTATACATGCCTAGCCATGACAATCCCCTGGCTATGTCTTACCACAATATTTACTTCCCTGGACCCCTGTCTAGCAGGGCGAGTGACGTGACTCACATGGTGAATTTCCTATCTCCCATCCAATTGTCAAGGTTCCTTTTGAAGAGGGCCAAAGAGGTACTCTGCTTGACATGTATGGGTAGTCTATTCCAGAGTCTGGGGAGTCTCTGGGTCAGCAACCCATCTGTCCAGCATGTTTTGTTCATTGTGATGACAAGGTTTGGATCCCTGGAGCATGTGGCTCTGAGGGATTGGGATTTCTTTAAGTGTAGCATGTCCAAAAGCTCTGGGTTTGACATGGCATTGTATGTTGAGCAGAGATCACCTCTGAGTAGATGATATGTGACAGAGTATAGCTGGATGATTTTCAGATGGTCAACATAGGGCATCTGGTTTTGGCCTGTGATTCTTTTAGTAAGGTATTTCTGCAGCCTTTCTAGATGTTGCAGATGTCTTGTGAGGTACATACCAAATGGGGCGCTGTATTCTGTACTGGGTCTACTGAGAGATTACTACAGTGGGACAATGGCCTCCTTTTTTCTGGATGAAAAGCCCTTAGTGATGAGGTGTGCCACAGTAGTCAGGAAATTCTTCTACGTGGTACAACTCATCACAAAAAGTTTCTCATCCAGGAAAAAAATAAGTCATTGTTCCCCTCTACTCATCACTTATTAGACCCATTATAGAATATGTGGCTGTATGGTTATCAAAGGTGAACCCACTGTCCACATGTGTCCCTAAGTCTCTTATCACACTTTTGATCATTAGAGAACTGCCTCCTATGTGGTACTTCACTGGTACATGTCCCTTCCCAAAGGGGATACCTATACATTTCTTGGCATTGAGCTTGAGGCCATGGCTCAGGCACCAAGCACCTCTTTCTGTAAGGTCATTTTGTAGAATATCCACATCATTTGGGGATTGAATATTGGCTCCCACTTTGCAGTCATCTGAGAACTTTGTTAGCCAGAGTCCCTTAGTGTTGGCCTGTACTTCAGACCAGTAGATGCCAAACAAGAGCAGTCCCAGGATGAACCCTGAGGTACTCCAAATGTCACTTGTCTGGGGCTGGATTTGGAGTCACCTCCTTTTACAGTGTGGGTTTTGTCAGTACTGCAGTTGTCAACCCATCAGGTGACATAGGGATTAATGGCCAGCTTAGTACATTTATCTATGATTACAGACAGGGGATAGTGTCGAAGGCCTTGGGGAGGTCCGGATAGTCTGTATGAACCACCTTACCCTCATCCACAGCTGTGGAGACTGATTCAAAGCTGTCAGTCAGGTTCGGGAGACATGATAAGCCCTTCACAATCCCTATCTGGGTGGGGTCCAGTGTTTGCAGGTTGCCAATGTTTTTGCTTATAAGTTCCAAGATAATACATTTCATGGCCTTGCAGATTAGGCACATCATACTGCTGGGGCGGTAGTTCCCAGGATTCAAGGTAGATCCCACCTTTTGACTGGGATAACTGTAGCTGTGCACCACTCAGTGGGCAAAAAGCCTGAGGAGTGGCTATGATTAGTCATGACATATAGGTGAGGTGCCATTTAATTTTGTAGTTCATGTAGTACACAGCCCAGGATGTTGTCTAGTCCTATGGATGCTGTTTACTTAGCTATGGAGAGTGTGTTTTTTTACCTGTGTGGCTATTATTATGGGAATCTGGCAATCTTATTTTGGAATTCAGATGGGCCCTTTAGGGGGTGGGAGGGGGTGCAGTTTGCACTGAATTAATCTGCCAGGATATTGGCAGTATCCTTGGGATCAGTATATTTAATGCCATCCTGTTGTAGCTCAGAGAAGATCTGAGCATTGCCATTTTGATTCCTGACATAGCTGTGGAACGGCTTGCAGTTGTCTGGAATCTTTGGCTATATTATGTTCATAGCTAGCTTTGGAGGATTTTATGAGGGATCTCAGCTTCTTACTGAGTAGGATGCATTGTGCCTAACTATGACAGGATGGCCCACAGCACACAGGACAATGAAATGTTTTTATTGTCAAGCCCATACTGGGACAGCTGTGTAGATCTTGCTGTAGCCTCAGATATGGAGGATAATGTGGCTGGGCAGTCTGATAATGTGGGGGACATTAGATGATGGACATGGTGATGACTGTGATCTACTGTCCCATGTAGAGTCTGGTAATGAGGGTGACTGTTACCCATGATGGACTGATACTGCTCGTCGGACTACACATAGGAGTTTAGCTGATGTGCATGAATGCATGATAGAGGGTGTCCACCTACTATTACAGGCAAATGAATGCTCACAACAATGTCATGGATCTGATTTGCATACACTTGCCTCCACCACCAATCATGAAGCACATCAGCTGTGTGTGTTAAATGAAGGTCAGAAGCAGAGACATGCAGGGTTCATACCAGCACTGGATGCACAGCATGACAGTGTGCTGTATGTTGCATGGTCTGTTGAAAGTCTTGTTATGGTGATGCTAGAGGCATGCCAGAGCACTAAATGGGTATGTGCCCTGACTGCACTAAGCAGATTAAACTCTAGTGAGGAGAGGCTGACCCCCCTCATTAGACCCACACATGGCCCTTGGATATCAGTGTCTGTGCTGTAACATACATGCACTTCTGCTGTAAGTCAATCAACTGTGAGCCTAGCAGTCACTTCCAGATTGTTACATTGCAATCATACTCCTACCCATGCCGTATGCCAACATGCAAGTGTCACCACAACCAGCTCCTCTGTAGAAAATGGTAATTTGAGTGGTTCTGGACATGGCAGGGGCAGCCAGGACCATAGTATGAGTCATCAGCTTAGGTTCCCTAGACTGCATTATAGGAACACTGAGAGTTGATCCAATGTATGTGTTCTGTTGTGTCATTCTGACCTTTGGCAAAGGGGACCGCTGTGCTGACTACTGACTAATCTGCAGGTGTTTTTTCAAATGCCTGATGCTACAGGGTTTTTGTGATCATTTACCTGACCTAAGTGAAAAGCTTCTATTTGTGTTACATAGTACTTATTTGTCACTGTTACATGTTAGTATAGGTATTGATGACAGCAATGTTAAATGTGGCATAATTCTTTCATGTTTGATTAGGTTTCTAGAAGACATATAGCAGATATTAACTTGGTTAACAGGATGTCATTTTTGTCATCTATCATTGATTGCTACATTACACTTTTCCTTCCTGTCTGTCATCCCCACATGCACAACTATGTCTCCATATGCATACCTGTGTCACTTATGGCATTTTAATATGGCACCCCCAGCATTTACTGCATTTCTGTGTACCTGTTTCCATTTCCAATCATCATGCTGGCATTTATTTCCCATACGTGCCTTTTCATATCTGAATGATTCCTCACACACACACATACATATATATATATATATATATATATATATATATATATATGGATCTAGGACACATTCTCCAAAAAGCAAGTGTCCGAATCCATATATATACCAATCACAGTTTAATGAAAGGGCTTTAATCAAAAAAGCGCTTCTGTTAAACTGTGGAAAAAAAATAATTGATGTTTTTGCAGGGGGACTTCACCCCCCTGCACCCCCCACCCCCCCTACTTAAATATTCTCACTCCAAGGTTGCACTACAATGGAGTAAAGGAATATTCCATTAATCGCAGTGCAGTGTGACTGGCACACCATTCACACATACCCGAAATTGCTGCTTCGATGAACAGCAATTTCGGGTATGTGTGAGCACGAATTTGACTTTCGGTGAAAGTTAAATTCGTGCAAGTGTCCGGGTCCCATTGATGCATGTTCCATGGATGTTTTGTTGCCGCTGTCACTGCCACTAATGCCCTGCATGTTTGCACATATGATCACATGGAATTGAGTGATGTAGCAGAAATAACCTGTGCATTACAACTTTGCTTTCTGTGTGACATTTCATATCAGTTATGAGATGTGATGCTTGTTTGTGTTTATTTTCTTTTTTGGACGGTCCTTGGGATGTTGGTAATTACTCATGCTGCTGTAAGATTTTTTCTGTGTAGTAACACACTCTTGTACATCATACATCATTATGTATGATGCATTAATATTAGTGTACGACACCTGTTTTGAGGTATTTTTGTTCTAATAGATTTCTGTATACATCATGAGCCTAGATTTTTTGTGATTCTTGCTCTTTGGTGAGTAACGTTCCATGCTATTTATCTGTATGATGATATCCTACCTGTCCAGTGATAACTGTTTTTGTGTTGTTATGCACATCTCCTGAGTCCTACACATTTTCCTCTGTGGTCCACTTTGGTGCTGTGCCTTTCAGACAGTCTTCTTGCACTGATGTTTCCTCTGAGCAGTGTGTATATGTTCTTACTGTAAACCTTATGCTTCTGTTATATATGATTTTCAATATGGACAGCTAATGGTTTCTTTCCAGTTTCTTTCCATTAGTCATACTCTGCGCCACTGTTGTGGGGCAATATACGAACATCACTGTTTAGTTTGTATACATTTGTACACATGGCTTATCCTGACTCAAAAGTGTGTATCAGATGCTGCCAAGTTGCGTGAGTTAGGACATAAAGGCTGCATCCTCCATTGGTCACACATATGTCTTCTCACTTCTGTGTCCTTGTGATCATCCTGTGACAGCACTGATATGTCACCATCAGACATCTGGGGTTCTTGGGCTAGATCACCCACAACTGCAGCTGGCAATCCACCATGTTTTGATTGTATTATGCTGTGTAGCAAGGCATATGCTGTAACCATCTGTGATACCTTTTCTAGTGTATAAATGTTCTTATAAGCAGGCACTGTAATCCCTTTTGCCAAACAAGAGATTAGTCTTTCATAATGTATTTAAGGAGATATGAGACCAGTAAAAGTTGGCACAGTCGCTCATATTACATGTGACACAGGCATCAATAAGGACAAGTCAGACTATAAAAACTTTGTAATAAAGCTTTCATAATTTGCTTCAAGGAATATGAACCCCACAAAAGTAGACTCATCATCTCATATTACATGTTATACAAAACAGACTAATAAAGTCTGGTGATAGCCTCATAAAAGTAGACATGTTCAGTGATCAAACTGTAAACCACTCTGCAAAGCACTCTTTTAGATGGACCTGATGAAGTTCAGAAAAAAATGATTTCTTAGATATAGTTCTATGCTGGTATCTCATGGTGTGTTATCATGTCTTGTTTTTTTAAACTAAAAATAAAGTCTTTTGACAAAGAATGAGGTTCCACAGTCTGATGAGCTGGTAAACCCTCACGCATATTTCAGGAATATTCAAATAAGCGGCTAACCTCTAAGCTTTTGGATTGGCTCCTTGTTTTTCCATCTCCCAAATTTTTCTCCAGTTAGCTCCCCTTGGTCGATGCACCATTGTCTGTAACTGACTTTAAGTAACTGCCCTGTTGAATGATGCATTGGGAAAAAATGCTCTTCCATCTATGTACCTACTTAATTGAATAAACAGCTTGAAACTTCAGCAAGGTGTCTTTATTCCTCCCACAATGAGGGTATCAGAGAGAGACAGATTCTTAGATCTGCTAGCTAAACAGATTTTATCTGGATCAATCTTTGTACTCTATTTCTTATTAGTTCTGCCACTCTCTGGGTCACAGATGTGGTACCAGACCTGACTCAAGCTTTCTTGATTAACTCTGTTATCAGACAGGGGAGAGAGAGAGAGCGAAATAGAGAGAGAAGTAAAACATATGTTGCTTATTCATGCTGGGGAGAATGATTGGGACATATCACACAAAGTGAACTATTTCTTAATATATTACACCACTTTACATAAGTACACATTATTCACAGGAGAAATAATGTCATGTAGTCTAAAATGGTACTTAAATTGCTTTGGCATTAAATACTTAAGTCTGATACAATTGTAAGGGTAAGATACATAATCAATGAAAGGCTAAGTATATATGCTCCACAGACTGGCCTTATAGTTTTGAGGCATGGAGATTGGGAAGATATGGATTCAATTTGGAAGAGGCCAGAAGGAGTTCATACCTCAAATGTGACAAAGAAGGGGCAGTTGAGAAGACACTCTGAGGGAGCAAAGCCTATGTTGTTTGGGTGGCTCATAATTATAGTGCAAATAGAATAGGGTCTGGGGGCCTAAGGTGATTGGGGGAAAGGGATAACGTGACATAGGTGATAAGGAGATGGTAGTAAGCTGGGCAACTTTGGTGAGGTTAGGGCACCAAGCATAGAATAAAGTAGTGCACCTACCTGACTTATGCTAAGCAGGCCAATGGGTTGAGACAGACTTACCTCTGAGTGGGCCTTTGTCTATTGGTATATTGAAATGAGGAGAAGCTAGTACAGTGCCAGTGGGACCTGTTACTTTTGGGTAGGCAAGGCAGTGAGTACTGTCAGCAGAGACACTGGTAGACATTACCTAGCTATAACAAATCCAGCTTAAGAGCACAGTTTGAGGTAGGGGAGCGAGCAGGTGTTGGGTACCAAGTTTGTAAACAGACTTCATCTGACTTTTGGTTATTTTTTTAACTTATCATTAAAAAGGTTAATATGAAAAATCAGTGATGGTTTAATGAAGTGGTAATGACAATGACTTATGATATCAAAATACATGCTGGCAGAATCTTCAGAAGATCTGGTTCCTTGGGTTCCAGTTTGAAGTGACATTGAACATTAGCCTCTAATTATAGACCCATAGCTGTTAATCTAAAATCCTCAAAAAATCCATAAGCAATCAGCTTCTCAAATGCTTAATTTAAGAAAACCTTCTCAGCCCACCCAACATGGCTTTAGGCCAAATCACAGTACCTCCACTGCCCTTCTGTCTTTCACTCATACTGTCACAGAGGCTAGAGACAAAAACAGCTGGTGTCCTGTTTATTCCTATACCTTTCAAAAGCATTTGATACTGTTTCTCACTCTAAGCTACTAACTAAACTATCTGATTTCAACCTGTCCACCTCTACAATTCTCTGGTTCTCCAGTTACCTTAATAATAGGTTACAGTCAGACAGATGGCAAATCACCTGCTCCCCCTTTCTACCTATTCAGACTGGAGTCCCCCAAGGCTCTATTCTAGGGCCTCTACTTTTCAATATCTTTACTATTCAACCTCCACTCATCCTGCAGCACCTCCTCCATTATACAATATGCTGACAGTTCTACTCTTATCTCCTTCTCTGACATCATTCACTTTCAGTCTATTACTCAAAGCTCATTTCTCACCATTGAAAAATGGCTAATTAATAACCAACTCATTTTAAACCCTAAAAAACCCCTCCTTCTCTTCATTCCTAAATCTCTCTACCATCATAAAGCCACCCTCTCCATCTCATCTCTTGATAACACTATTATTAAACCTGAACCATACACTAAGCTCCTTGGCACCATAAATGATGAACAACTAAAATTTGACTTACATGTTCAACACTGTATTAAAAGTACACATCAAAAACTGGGACTACTCTATAGAAATAAAAAATTCTTGACTTTTGACTCCAAACTTTCTCTGGCACAAGCATTCCTCCTTCCCTGCCCTCTCTACGCCTCCTCTATTTTTGCACACCTACCATCCACCTTAATAAACAAACTTGAACAAACATATAATCAAATAGCTACATTTGCCAGCAACCAGCTGTACAAATCCCATCAGTGCCTTGCTCTAATACAACTCCAATGGCTCAAATTTCCTCAACTACTGCTTCTATCCCAGCTACAAATCACTGACTCCTTACTTAATAAACATTCAGCCTGTTCTTGCCTCTCCTCTCTAGTATTCCTCTATCCTCCTACTTGTACTCTCCATAACTCTCATAAACTCCTTCTTGACATATGCAAACCTAATAAGAACATAGGCAAACTACTTTACAAAAGCAGTATCCCAAGCCTGGAACAACCCCCCCCCCCCCACCACCACCACCACCACACACACACACAAATATTCCACATATCAAATACACTAACAGCTTCAAAAAAGAATTGAAAAACTACCTTGCTAACTCCAGCTCTTGCCCATGCCAGGACCCTACCTACTCAGCCCCCCATCCACCTCTCTCTACCCTAAAACTTATATCTCTTAGGCATATAGTTCGAATAAACTGTATCAGCCCAATGAGAATCTATGAACTGCTTCATTGTACATATGTAGTTACACTTCTGTGCTATATTGTCTATCAAGATTGTTTTCTGTATACAACTGGAATGTCAACTTGAATATTAACCTACTTGTTGTAAAAACTTTATTATGTAATTTTTAATTTTTACTTAGTTTTGATTCTGTGTAATTTTTTGTTATATGTTGGAGACTTTTCTCCTCAGGTCTCCACTAAAAAGGGAACTTTGGCTTAGTTGGACTAACCCAGTTAATAAATGACAAATAAAAATAAATAAATAAATATTAGGACAAAGAAAGCTTGCGACGGACTGCAGTACCCTGGGTCACATACAGGTCTGGCAGGTAGGAGCAGGTCTGGAAAACGTTAAGAGGTGACAGGGAAAGAAAGAGAGAAAGAAAGAGAAACAGGAAGTGGAAAGGGTTGACCTTAGGAGGAGAGAAAGATAGGTTAACAGAGAATTAGGACAAGTGGAAGGAGGTGAGGGCTGGTAGGAAACAGAATCAGAATAACAAAAAGCTGTGCACAAGATGCTTTTCCTCTCTTAAAGAACTGACTTAAACAAATGATTCAGGTCTCCCAGACACCCACCTGCTTCAAGACAGATATAGCTCATAGGTGTAATAAGAGGAGAGGGAGTAACAGTTGAGGCAGGTGGTAAAGATACGATGACCCAGCTATGAAGTGAAACAACTGGATGTGGAACATAAGTACTGTGACAGTGGTCAGCTGTGACTTACATAAGTAATATGTAGCTGTTAATAACCAGCACAACAGGTTGCTCAGTGTCACACCTGAGTGGAAGTCCATCTTTGGTGGTATATGAATGTTAGCTGGAAGGAACAGGGACAGAGACCTGAGAATTATGAAGGAGCCATCTAATGCTTGGGATTGAATCAGAGACGCTGCAGCCAACTGTGACAGAGTTTAAGTAGTAGGATGTGGCAAACAAATGCCAAATATGCTGAAAATTAAGGCGTACAAAACAGTGGTGTGACCAGTACTACTGTATTGGACATAAACCAGGGCAGTGAAAGCAGAGCAGTGGAGGAAGCTACAGGTGATAGAGATGGAGTTCCTGATGTGGGCTGTAGGATGCACACTCTGGGAACCATGAACAGATGAAGACATTAGAACAAAAGCCAAAGTAAGTTCGAGTGCAGAGAAGTTCAGAAAGAACACAGTACAGAGGTCCGTGCACCTGTGCAAGAAAGCAGAAGATAACAGGGTGAAGAAAATTTGGGAGACAAGAAGGCTAGAGGAAGCAAGGGCAACCAGCAATGAGATGGATGGATTGCATGAGAGAAGATCTGTGACACTCAGACATGACAAGAGAAGAACTTAAGAGATAAACAGTTGGCACAACATGCTGATCCCTTGCAGAAAAATGATAAAATGGAGTTGATGATATTGATGATTGATCTAATGCATGGGCAGGTATACTGTCATGTAGACTCAGTAAGGTTACTTGCAAGTGATATAATCCTCCACCATGTTCAGGTCAATTTAGAGGTCTTGGGAGCAAGTGGCATGGTCTGGTTACCAGACATCCACACTTACTTCAAGTGAGTTCTGAGTCGTGAATATTGCTCAATATCAAGCAAATGGATAAAGTATAATAGTATATTATAAAGATATGGTAATGACAATGATGACTTCTAGATAAAGAAATTAAATCTGTCTGAAAGTCCCGAAGGTATAGTTATTTAAGTTCACTGCTGGGGTGACATGGGATTTTGGATGAAATGAGGATGCCATCGTATGTTTTTCAATAAATAATGAAGAGCATAATTTTACTATACAAAGTATCAGCTATAAGTAGTCAAGATGTTGGAAAATAGTTGTTATTATCTAGTCGAGTTTGTTATGTATGCTAATGTAAATTGGGGCTGGTAATAGCAGCTTATATTACAATTTGTGTAAGAGTGTACTTTAGATTTGGTTCAGTCACTGTTTATACCTTGTTTTTGCTTCTCTGAAATCTGGTTACCAGCCATGGCCAGGCTGCACTCTCAATGCTCACAGTAAATTTTAATTCTAATAACTGTTGTTCTACCCTGAGAAAAGAATGGTCATGCACATCAGATAAATTTGAGCAATATCCGCCTACATTTTATGGCACCTTGCTGTTTGCTTGCCTGATCAAATTCAGTGCGTCTATATCAATTTTCAGCAAGCAGTTACTACTATTCACGAGCAGTGACAAGCAGCCAGTTTTCTACTGGGACTCAGCATTCCAGTCTGAGTACCTGCTTTGTCTTCTGTGATCAGAAGATAAGAGCAGTAGAAGTTTCATACTTGAGCTGAGCAGTATTTATACACAGTAATTTTGTCCTGGACTGAGTACCTCATTACACAGCAGCCGTATGTGAGGAATCAAGCAATACATTAAAATAGGCAGTAAAATGCACAAGGTCATCCACTTATTCTTTTTCCTGGTTCAAGCAGGAAACAATGTGGGATATAATAGAAAATCTTACTCAAGCTGTTGTAAATTATGCGCAAAACATCAAGATACTCATGCAACAACTTAGAAAGGATGTGGTCATCCCCGCACCACAGTGAAAAGAAGACCATCCTCTTTTTTTATCAGCTTTTTTGTAAAAACAGCGATTGGGCTTGATATGTACAACCGAACAAACTAGACAACTTACAACCTGAGTTATTGTTTGATGTTGTATCCCCAGCTCACTGGCGCACCCAATACAAGAGTAGGTATGCTAATTTTCCACATTTATAATTAACACTGTAAGCATTGTACATAGCCTTTTAGCTTATCAGTGGGAGTGGTAAGCACTAGGTAGCCTATCTACCACAACAGGAGTGGTTTCTGGCCCAGAAATTGTAGTTTATTGGCCGTTTGGGCAGTTTTTCCATCTCTTTCAACTTTCTGGTTTAAAAGCCCGCATTTGCACTTGTTTCAAGCCTTTCCTATAACTAGTCTAGTCCACATAAAGATTTGCTGTATCCAGGTCTGTTTGTAATCTTCTGAGTGGTACCAAAGTCTGGTCTTCAATTTTCCCATAGATCTGCTAGTTCTCTCCTCTCCTGCACTTTTACTAGTTTATTAGTCTAGCACTTTACCAGACTTCTTGTAGCAATTATTGTAGCACACAAAAGTGCTACCAGCACTAAACATTCTACAAGGAAACAGCCCCAGCACATATTATTAATGCCCACCCCTCCAGGCATGTATAAAGGTCAGTTCCCTGTGCTTTCTCCTATTAACTTTGCAAGAGATGGCCAGCATCTGTCACCCCTGGGCTTCCGGATACTAGCCAAGGCTCTTGCCTCCCCTATAGCGCCTTTTTTAGGAGTCATTCCAAACACCAAGTTACCACCATAACAGCTACAAAAAAATGCAATCAGCGAGTC
Source organism: Protopterus annectens (assembly GCF_019279795.1). NCBI lineage: Eukaryota > Metazoa > Chordata > Ceratodontiformes > Protopteridae > Protopterus > Protopterus annectens. Next base: position 180,334,247 of record NC_056729.1, read on the forward strand.
ATGTTGCTCAATGCTAGAAGTCCCTAAATCTCAAAATGCCCTCACTCGAAGCTCTCCTTAAAATGGAGAACATTGACATTTGTGCTGTAACAAAGACCTGGTTCAAGGCAGCGGAAAGCACTCCTGCACTACCAGGCAATATCTCATTCCACACCTTTCGGCTCCAGAACTTGGACCAAAGCTCCAAACACGGTGGAGTTTCCATATTCATAAAGGATGCGCACACCTCCAGACTGGTAGCCCAACATAACACATAAGAGATATGTCAGATGCAGCTAACATTGGGTAAGACCGCGATTCAGGATGTAGCCTGCTATAGGTCCCCAACTATATCCCAAGACTCACACTCCACGTTCCTAAGGACCCTGGAGAATATTAGGGTCCAACCTAACACTCTCATATTGGGCGACTTCAACTGCCTCTCCATTAACTGGGAAAACTTCCCTTGTATCAATACACTTGGCCACCATTTCCTGGAATTCATTAATTCCAATGTCCTGGACCAGCTCATTCTTACCCCTTCTAGAAGTAGCAACATCCTTGACCTGGTCATTACTAACATGGGCGACTATAGTTCTACACCAATAGTCAACTCCTCCCTGGTTAGATCTGACCACAGACTAATCACCTTGGAAATCCACCTACCCCCCCCCCCCCACACACACACACGTAAAGGTAACCACCATGAAAAATTTCTCCAAAGCTAACTTTGGGTTCCTAAAAACAGAGGTGGCAACCTTCATGGCAACCATGCAAATGGAGAATAGTTGCATGACTGCCAAATCATACAATGCACTGTACGAACATGTACACAAATGCATGGATCTTGCCATACCCAATAGAATCAAGACGGTCTCCTCCAAAAAAGGAAGCCAAGCTGGTGGTCCCCTGCCATAAACAAACTCTACAACAGAAGGAAGAAACGGATGTGGAATAAGGTGAAGTCCCAAGACTAGAAAAACCTCCCTTATCAGCCTCAACAAAAAGTTGAGATCCCTCATCAAATCCTCTAAAGCTAGCTATGAAAACAGAATTGCAGCAGATAGTAAAGAAAACCACAAGGCCTTCTATAGTTATGTAAAGAATCTCCACTGCAATACCCAGATTTGCTCTGAGCAACTAAACAATGGTACCTCCTATACCAAGCCAACAGATTTTGCCAATATACTGGCCGGCAGATTCAGTGCCAACTTTACCCCTCTCGCCCACCCAAGGACCAATCATAATATTAGTAGATTGCCAGACTGCTGCTCAGGTTAAAACAGCACTGTCAAAGGCCAAGAATGTAGCTTCTATGGGACCTGACAATATCCCTGGCTTTGTTCTACATGAACTACAGTGTGAACAGGCAACTCACCTGTGTGCCCTGTTCAATCACAGCCTCACCTCAGGCTTTGCCCCTACTGAATGTTGCACTGCTATAGTCATCCCTGCCAACAAAGGAAGAGCAACTACAGACCATAGGAACAACTGCCCCATTAGCCTGACAACTCTGATATGTAAAGCTATGAAACACATCATCATGGACCTAATAAATAAGGATATAGGGAATCTCCAAACTCTGGATTCCACAGTTTGGTTTTGTAAAGGGTAAATCATGCCTGCTCAACTTGGTTGACTTCTTTGACTCCATCACCGGAGCTGTGGATGAAAGCAAGGTGGTTCATACAGCCTACCTTGATCTGGCCAAGGTCTTTGATACTATTCACCACTCAGGAATCATAGAAAAACTAACTAAGCTAGGCATCAACCCCTATATCACTAGGTGGGTTGCAAACTGGTTCACAAATAGAACCCACAGTGTGAAAGTAGCTGACACCAAGTCAGACTGCCTACCAGTCATGAGTGGAGTCCCACAGGGTTTGGTCCTGGATCCTCTCCTGTTCGGTATGTACTTCTCTGAAGTCCAAACAAACATGAAGGTACACTGGCTGACAAAGTTCGCAGATGATTGCAAGTTGGGAGCTATTATTATCTCCCCAAGTGATACTGACATCCTCCAGAAAGGCTTCACTGAGACCAAAGACTGGTGTCAGAACCATGGCCTTAAGCTCAATGCCAAAAAATGTGTTTTCATCCCCTTTCGGAAAAACATTGTTCCCATGAATTACCACATCAATAGTAGTCCACTGAACACAGAAGGCATTATAAGAGATCTGAGAACACAGGTTAACAGCAACCTCTCTTTTGACTACCACTGTGGTCAGAAAGTACTTCTATGTGGCACATCTCATTTCTAAGGGTTTTGCATCATGGAAGAAAGAGGTCATTGTCTCCCTCTACTCTTCCCTCATTAGGCCAATTATCAAGTACAATGCCTCATTTGGCATGTACCTTACTAGACACCTGCAACAACTGGAGGGGCCACAAAAGTACCTCACAAAGAGGATCCTAGGCCTTAAACATGTCCTATATGGACAAACTCAAAAAACTTAAACTATTCTGTCTCATATCACCTACTTAGAGGCGATCTCTGCTTGACTTACAAAGCCATGTTTGACCCAGCTCTGTTAGAAATGCTACATCTAAAGAAATCCCAATCCCTCTGCACCAAACACTGCAGAGACCTCAACCTCATTAACGCAATCAACAGAATGTGCTGGAGGGACAAGTTCATAACACAGAGACTGCCCATGCTATGGAATAGACTTCCCATACCTGTCAAACAGAGCACCTCACCGCCCTCTTCAAGACAAATCTTGACGAGTGGATGGGAAATAGAAAACTCACCATGGGGATCACACCAATGGCTCTACTCAACAGAGGCCCTGGGAACTAAGGTTGGGTGGCACAATGCTAGGTTAATCCTGTGGGCTAGGCTTGTAAAGGCTCTAGGGCCATTAGCCTAGTACACAGCTATGAACCTATGAATATAAATTTCTTCAGCTGTTGCTTACTTAGTGTTGATTCATATAATAGTCTATCTCATTCTTCTAACACTCGTGTTTATTCATTTGTTGTATCCACTCATTTTTGTTTGCTGACATTATTTCTATATTTTGTAAGGAAAGTTTGTGTGTTTGAAGATTTTCTTCCTGGCTATCTGCTGGAAATTACATTTCACAGGTTAGATTGCCATTACCTCCATATAGATATAGATATAGATATAGATATAGATATAGCTGTATGTTGTGATGGCGTCTATTTACCATGGGTCAGTAATCAAGGAGCCTCAGTCCTCACCACTAATACCAGTGAGAAATGGTCAGTAAAAACAGGAATGAGTTCATGCTGTATTTTCAGATGCAGCTCTCTGCATCAACCACAATTTCCCCCAAGAGCACACAGGGAACACACTCCAGACCTGGGACTGCACTTTCTGTCTCTCCAGATCCCAAACAAGACATTCTTTGGAGCATTGTGTCCCAGTTCCAAGTAGATGACACGCCCACACCTGGGTATTTGATTTTTACACGCACATGCTCCTGGGAAAGGGTGGTACACATTTACTGGGTTCATATTATGTTATCGAAAGATAATGTAATCGAACGATCAAAACTTCGAAATGGCAGCATTTCAAAGCTTGTATTGTGGGTGGCTGTGCCCCCCACACCCCCTACTAAATATATATTCCAAATCTGAAATCGCACTTCAGTGAGGAAAGGACAAATATTCCAATCCTCACTGTACTGCGATCCTACAATGCGATCTTCGAAATACTGCCATTTTGAAGTTATGATCATTGGATTACATTATCTTTCGATAACGTAATAGGAACCCACATTTACTAACTGTACCCCTTCTGCCCAGATTATAAGGTAATTATGCTGCCACCAGTCAACTACTCTCAGGCTCTTACAAGGGTATCCAATTATACTGTGTAAAATCAATACTATCATAAATGGTAAAGTGTAACCAAAGCAGCCAGGCTTTACAGAGTGACCAAGGCATCACTAAAATAAGTACAAGTACTCTCAAGATGTTAAAAGTATTCTCTAAGTGACCGGCCACAATGAAAGGTATAACAATATTTAATAATAAATAAAATAGAAAACATGAGACTACTAAATATCTAAGTACAATAAACACCAGAGATTCAGTCCCAGGAGAAATAAAAATAACACTGTTGGACAGAATCAAAGAGATGCAGAAAATACTACTTAACCAATCTCACTGTATTTTTTAATTGCCTAAAGAATAACTGTTATCTGGCTAACTTAATTAATACAGCAACAAGGCAAGATTAGATGCTGGGATTCTTAGTTCCACAAGGCAAGGTGATGAGCTTTCAACTAACTAGACTGAACTCAACTAACTGACTGTGATAACTAACATAGATATTTTCCATATCAGGCTCCAAAAGAAAAGAAAACAAACTGCTGTGAGAGTTCTATTCTCTCAGTGCTGGTTATGGAATAACATCACATTTGATCATCTGACTCTGGTGCAATTCACATTCAGAGCTTTGCTAAGATCTGTTGCAGTATTTGAAAATTATAGAACAATTTCAACAATGTCTGCTCTTCCATTCTAGAATTCTTTATTTAAACATAATTTAATCAGTTATAATAACACTGTTGATACATTTTTTTAAATAAGCATCTGTACAAGTCAGTGAGATAGTCAAATGACACAAAACCACTTACAAAACTCTAGCTAACCATGCTGGCATGTATTACATATGCACTGTGTCACTCTTCCTGGCACAGATGGCAGCACCTCACATCATCACACAATGTGTGTATATGTATATATATATATATATATATATATATATATATATATATATATATATATATATATATATGTACATATATATATACATTTTCATATCTGGACTTTGTTCATCTGGATTTCTTTTTAATTTGATCTAAAGATACAGAAGCCCAGAATATTAATGTCAGTGGTAAAAATGCATGCATTATACAGTGAGAACAATATTCAAAAAGTGATGTAACAAAAGTATATATTTTCTGTTTTGCCTAAAGCAATGTCTTAGATCTAATATTGAGGGAACGTACAATGGCTAAAAAGTACACACTATGTTGATACCAAAATGTCTGTGCTATAACGAGGCTCCAAAGATTTTTTATGCATTAGTAAGTAAATTGTCAATGATCTTTTCTTTGATGTTACCACAAGCTGTGCTTACTTCTGGAAGCAAATCTGATTAAAAGAATACTTAAAAGTTTATTTTATACTGTAACAGCAATTACTTTTTATATCATAGTGTTATTAATCCTTTTCTCTTGCTCTCAGATGCCATTCTGCTCAAAAACATCTTTCTACAGGCAACTTCACAACTTTCATAGATCCCCATATGCCCTAATATTCTAGTTTGAGTGACAGTATAGTGAAACCACAGCCATAACTATTAACAGTATTCAAAAAAAATAAACTGATTTCCATCATCCTTGTGTGCAGTGCAGGAATAATGCGTAAAGGCAATGATATGATAGCCTGACTGTGACTAAAATGAATGACTTTCAAGTGTGATAGCACATCACCTGGGAATATCTGCTAAGACAATAGCTAATACGAAGCAAATTAGACGAGAAACTGTTCAAGTTTAACACCCTAGACATAATTTCCTGAGGATCTAGTCACCAAAGCCAGGTGATTAGATGTTTGAAAGAAAATGAGCAGATACTACTGCTTTCTTGATTCCCGATAGATAAGTTGTACTGTTTCTAGGTGCTGGTCAGAGATGTACATATTATATGTCAGACTATATATTTATCTAGTAGTTATTTACATGAAGCTACAGCATTTGAATAACTGTATCTAGAATATCACTTACATCAGATTTACTGTTTTTCTTTCTTTCTTTTTATACAAACCTGTTGCTTTGAAAACATTGTAGTGGATGGTTGTATACTTGCAAACCATTAATTTGCAAGAAACATTAAAATGAAAGTGACAAAAAAGAAGACTAGACAACTAAGCAGGAGTGGAATTATTCTGTTAGAGTTCATCTGCAGGCAACACAAAAAGTAAAGATGAAAAAAAAAGAAGTAAGCTGAACAGCTAAAACCAGTGGAATTACACTGCTTCCTATGAAGAACATATCTGACATAAAGGGATAAAATTGAAACTCTGGCATTGTGAATCATCTAAGAACAAAAATAACATGGATTTACATTTCTTTCTCAACAGTTTCTTAAATTACCTGATAACTGATTAAAATCGCTTTCATGTCTTGTCTCTCATTCTTTGATTTACAGGCAGTGCTTTGTTGTTTTCTTTTTTTTTTTTGCTTTCAAAACTGCATTGAGATGCAAATATATGCACACACACACACACACACACACACACACACACACACACACGCACGCACGCACGCACGCACGCACACACACACACACACACACACACACACACACACACACACACACTGAGTATATGCCCACTTTGCTGCTGCTGATGATGATGATGTGCTCTAACATTGTAAGGTCCCTTACTTCGAGTGACATAAAGCAGTGAACCAGTTCGGTGCTGTGACCACTATGTATCAGACACATGTCATCGGAGCATAACAACCTGCCTGCATTGCACATTAATGTACATGCAGGCATAGCAAAGTACCTGCACCTGAGCAGTCATGATCCCACATAACATATGCCTTATAACTATAAGCCCTACTCTGGCAGCACATAATCAGTACATTGACATTGTAAATGCTGGCATGCATAAATCATCTTTATTTGTTGCATACTACCTCTTAACCGTATCTCCAGTGATCTTTTATTGTCAGTAATGCAACACTATTCCAACTACCTACATTCATTTCGGTCCATGTCAACTAACTGAAAAGCAATATAATGAAAGTTAAACTAATGAATGTACAATGCTAACACAACTCAATGTTGAAATGTCAAAATGCTGAAATGTTGACATGGTAAAATCCAATTACCTAATCATCTACATGCAGAGAGCTGGACTTTCCCTCCCTGGAGGATTCTTGTTAATGTGTGTTTCTGAGCTCTGAGAAGAGTGATCATTTTTGTTGACTGGCTGTGTTCTAGTGCAGTCCACCTATGTAATACATATATTATAACAGTAGGTATTTTCACTTCAACATTATAAAGTTTCAACATTTTGGCATTTCTGGATTTTGCATTAAGTATATGTCTTTCAGTATATCACTGTTCAACAGTTTGTCATGCACCACATTCACCTAAGTCATTCATCTGTGACACATATATTAGTATTAAATATTGCTTAGTTAAAAAAGCAGAAAGCTTTCTCAAAATATTTATATGAAACTGAGCAGGCAGAGGTAGAGAACACTGCCGTTATATGGCAGTGAACTTTTTCCTTTGTTTTCTATGATATCCACACAGAACCCAGCACAGTAATGTCTAAAGAAATCTACTCATTAACAAATCCAGCAGAGTGATATTCTTTTTTTTTTTTTTTTTGCCAGCTCCCAAAATTACTAAAATGCATTGGATAATAGTTTCAGCAGTCTGTAGTTGCTTACCTAAATTAAGACAAAATCATGCCTGGATATCATGATCCTAAGTGTGTGTGTATGTGTAAGCCTGTATATCTCTATCTATCTATATGTGTGAGAGTGTGTGTGTGTGTGTGTGTGTGTGTGTGTGTGTGTGTGTGTGTGTGTGTGTGTGTCTGTGTGCATCTAACTATCTATCTATCTATCTATCTATCTATCTATCTATCTATCTATCTGTCTCCATATACTTTTTATTGTAAATGAAAGTTTGACTGAGATATCTCCAAATGTGAGCCGACAAATTCACTTTGACAGTTTTGTTGGTTGCTACCTTTGTAATGATGACACTGGAAGGTCTGGAAAATTATGTGATACTGGTGAAAATACACTGTAATAATTTATGTTAATGCTTGTTTAGTGGATAAGCAAGCTGCTTCATACCTTCTTTTCAGTCATCAGCCAAGACACAAGGACAGGGAAAAACACAATATAGAAATGAATGGAAACATTAGTGTAGAAAATCAAACAGGATGTCTTTTTTCGGAGGTGGGAGGAAAACGGAGTATCTCCAAAAAATATTACAGACAAAAAGAGAAAATGCAAACTCTAAACAGACAGTGACCAGAAGGCAGTACTGAACAGCAGACCCTCACCCTAGCGTTGCGAGGTAGAGACATCTGGAGCAGAGCGTATTATACAATGATGGGAAGGTCATGGAAAGCAATTAGTGCATCTACTGTATTCAATAGCTGTCAGGTATGGGTAGAGCAACTTTTCAGCTAAATCAGAAAATCGGGTATATAAACATTTTCTCAAAGACACACTTTTGAGTTAATTATATTAGTGGGTGGATATTTGCAGGAAGCCATTGAGGCTTTACACCACAGAAAGTATAAGTATTTATGGGAACATCCCATCCTAGTGTGTTCCTTTTTCCAACTCCCATTTTATCAAGTTTGACTTGTCAAGTTGTTATCTTATAGAGCGAGAGAGAGAGAGAGAGAGAGACAGGGTGGCTGAACGTTATACATGTACCCCTTCTGTGCATCATGCCAATTGTCCCCAGAAGTTATGATGTTAATTTTACCATGTCCTGTTTCTGATTTGATGTAACTCTAAAGGATGATGCGCAAGTGCTTTTACAATCCACTGACTGCTTCTCCTTCTCCATGGTTATGCAAATGCTATCACATTTCTTATCCTATGTTTCAAACAGTAACCATATGAAATGTTGGGACCTACTAGAGCAAGTCCTAAACAACAATGAATGGCAGAAAAATAAAACAGACACATATACTAAGTCCAAGAAGGCAATTTCTCGGTATATTCCCTTTTTTCCTCTCAATTATGGTGATCTCAGAGTTGGGATATAAAATTTAGGATTTGGTAGGTGCAGGATGGCTTGCTTGGTGCAGGTTATTTAAGATTAAGATTTGTAAGGTTCTTTGGATTTTGTAGGTCTCTTACAGAGAAAAAGTCTCTTGTGTAGACAAACCCACTATAGATCAAGTCCAGTGGCAGTGGTATGCTAAGCATAGCTGAATGCAGCTTTTTCTTTTCCCTTTTAGATGAAAAGGTCATTTATCACAGTTTAGGGCTTTTCATGCTTTTCACAGTCATGAATAAAAAACTCTGGATGGGGGCAGCTCTGTATAATACCCATTTGTTGATCAAGTTGGCCCACTGGATACATAGTACCTTTTCAGGGATCACTTGTGAAAAATGTCTGGTGAAGTGACCTACTCAAGATCACACAGTAGGCAAGTGAGAGCTGAGAGACTCAAACCCTGTACCACAAGAACTACTACATACTGCCTATATCCTCTGCACCACCTGCCAGTGTTGCTTGACCTACTTGTATAAGAGACTGCTCATAGACTTTTTTTGTATCTTGAAGCTTAACTTGAAACACCTAAAGAGTAAAAATGCAATTTGGTGGGGTGGGGGGTCAAGTTCCCACTACAGCCTATATGGCAGGCTTTGCCTGGCATTCCCTAATACATACTACTTCATGGTCACACAGCATTAGACATTATGCAAAAAAAATGTAGTATACCATCGTACCATATAATGTAAGTTAATGTGATTTAAAAAAAAGCACAATTAAAATAACTTGAAAAAATCCTGCTTGTACAAACTAGACTTATCTAAATGTAGGATAACCAGAAGCAATTGCCCCAAGGCTCAAATAGACGTAGCAGCTGAGGTTGTATGTATCAAGGGCCATTGAAAAAAAGTTGCTCTAGACAGCAGGGGAGGTAATGGTAATGTTACAAATTTATTTAGCCATGTTTTAGCTGACTATGAATTGGCTGTGTCAAATAGTGGGATGACTTTTATTTCTGCATTGGATGACAATTTAATGGATTTTGTAACATAACTAAGACTTTTTTGCCTTGACAACTGAACTTTAAGTTTTTATTGCCTTATAAAGTTCCATTTTCTGTTCATTTACAAAAGAAAATTCAGCTGGATGACCAAGAAGCAAAATAACAATGGACCAAGAACAAAAAATAACAGCCAAGTTTTATTTGAATTGTTTGTAGTCGTTATTTTAGTTCTCTGTCTTTGTGATTTTCAAAAGAATCCTACTACTTTCACCTGTGAGTAGCCCTCTGCTAGAAACATTTCAGAAAGCTTGCAAGGATGACTTATGGAACAAAAAAGGACTAGTTTTATAAAATTTACTATTGCTGAGAATGAAGTGCTCAAATTCTTAATTTAAAATGACCAGATGATTACAAAGGATTATGATAAATAATGTGGAGAGGCTGTGATGGATTTTGATTTTCACACTGAAAGTGCATTTAGTATGTTAAATGACTGTGAAACCTATATAATTTAAGCAAATGTGATGTAAATCAGATGGCTTCACAGGTCAGTAAAGATATTTATGATATGCATTTAAATAGAGCCTAATCACTGGAATTGTTGAATTATTTTTATGTGTCATATATGTGTAATACTTGTATAACATGTTTCACCCAAAGTGCATAAAGATCCACTTAAACATAAACATTTCTTTATCTTACAATGTATTTATAGGTTTTATGAATATATATATATATATATATATATATATATATATATATATATATATATATATATATATATATACACATGCATACAAACAATGTTTACTGACTACTGTAGATGCAGGTCTTCTGCAATGATACCAAAAGAGTATGGGATTGATTCAGTAAGGAAACACCTTACTCAATGAATATCTTTTTCTAAATTGTATGTGTATACTATCTGTCAAGTACTCCTTAGGGTTCTAAAAATAATTTATTTTTGTTCCAGTGAAGGTTCTTCACTCAAAAAGTGAATGTTGGTAAAGGTATTCCTGCAGCAAACACCTATAATATTACTACCACTCTATGGCAGGAAAAACATATTTTTCATGTCTCTGCTTTATTTATTTGATAAGTCTTGTTATGTAAAAGTGTTGTGAATTATATTTTCATCATAAGGGGATAAGGATAGCACAGTAGATCAATGGCTTGATACCATGTCTGGTTTAATGAAAATAGTTGTTTCTTGGTTTCAAAATTTCTTTTGTCAGACAACTGTATAAAGTTTTAGATATTTGTATACAGAAATCAACAGAAGGGAAAATTATTACTAATGTCTATGGGGAAAAATAGCAAAATGACTACATATCTGCATAGCTAGCATACATCCTACATTCATGTTAGGTAACAGCAGGAAATGGCAAATGCAAGGTTCGATTGATTAAATACCAGTTGTGAAAGATATGAGTCACATTTGAATGAATTATTAACTAACTTATTAAACAGAGCTTATGATAGAGAGAAGACCTTTGATATTAAAAACTTGGATATGGGAATGTCTCAAACACATAATTGACCAATGTTTTAGATAAGGTGTATGGAGAAGCAACTGGACTGCATAATAAATCTGTTAGGTTGCTATTAGCACATAATAGGCAAACAAAGGAAGTGCAGAACAGAATAAAAAAAAGCATTAGCAGGTACTTAGGAATTTTGAAGGATTGCATTCCATTTTAACAACACAGCCCTTGTTTGCTTATAAAACAGCATATAATTTGAAATTAAAATGTTGTTATACGGAGCAAAAGAATACAAAAATGAACAGATTAAGCGAGAGGCAGGGAAGTTTTCCCTCCATGAAATTTATTTTTGCAAATATATGTGAGATAAGTCTTTTATATACCCTATCACAAAGAGGAAGATCTTACAGAATGGTTTTGCAGGCTGTGGTACTAAAATATTTCATATATATATATATATATATATATATATATATATATAGAGAGAGAGAGAGAGAGAGAGAGAGATGTGTATGTATATGGGAAACTGAATATAGTCAATTCCACATATGGTCAACATTTGTTTTGGAGGCAAAATTTGGTCAGCTACACAGATGGACAACAGGTGTGCAAGATCACAACAGTTTTGTGGATGGGAAATATGCCCTTTCCCTGATATTGTGCAATCTCAGAGTTAGTATCTATAATTAGCAGGGGGTGTGGGGGGTAGACAGTGCATGCATACTAGTAACATGTCAAAATTTGCAAAGTCAAAGTAGTGAGCATCAACATTTGGTTGTTTCAGTTAAGTTAAGAACACACACACACACACACACACACACACACACACACACACACACACACACATATATATATATATATATATATATATATATATCAATATGCAAATTGTGTCCAGTGTTCTATATTGAGAAATCCATTAGGGACCTGTGTGATGCCCCACCACTGGACCAGTAATCAATGATCCTTAATCCTCACCACTGGCACCAGTGGGGGACATACATTTGGAGGATTACAAGAAACATCCACAGTGTTTCCAGATGCATCTCTGCATCAAGTGCAATTTCCTTTAAGACCACACAGAGACCACAGTCAGGCTGGGACTGGTTTCTGCCTCTTCCTCCAGATTGGTAAAAAAGAACAAAAAAGCAAGTTAGCTGCTTTAAACTTCACAAAGACCAATTTATTGTAAACGCTTTAATCGAGGCAAATGCCCCAACTTCATCAGACAACTCAACAGCCATAAAAACCTCCATTTTATACTCACATTCAACATAATTAAACAATTAAACAGTTAAATCCTTGATTGAACCATTAGTTAAAACTACTTCATATTAAAAGTGCCCCTGCTTCCTGACTTTTAGTTTATTGCAATGCTTAGAAGCTATGGCAACAGTATAAAAAACTTGTTTTTACATGTTATTTAAAACCCCTAATAAATATTGTAAAATCATAAAACACTTCCTATTACAAAAACTTGTTTGTATTTATATTCAGTCTAAATACTGAAAATTTAGAAAGATCAGACAAAATGATAGGCACCTCTAAAGGACCCTATCTTTCATTATATAAATACCATATAAATCCATAACTTGCATAAATAATAAATATCTAAAAAATGTATGTAAAAAATGAAAGTTAGATACGATAGACATCAGTTTGTGCATAAATATAACCTATACTAATCTAATAAACTTAATAGCGAAAGTATTAGATTAAAAACATCTTCTTTAAGTTAACATTTTATCTAGAAAGTGCTTTTAACTTCAATATACATTTTATAGAAGCATATTCATTCAGCCCAAGGGGTGTCTGTGCTGATGTCTGAATTTGCCACATAAGTTCACATTCCTCTAATCTTAATTCCCATGGTCCCCCTCTTAGATTAGGATAAACTATCTGAATTACTGTAAAGGCAAACTTATGTGTTGGATTCTTGGTTATGTGCTTAACCAGGGCATTTGTCAGAATTCCCTTTTGAATATTGTATTGGTGATCATAAATTCTTTGCTTCAGCTTTCTTTCTGTTTTGCCTATATAAAATGATGGGCAAAATTCACATAACTGGACAATAATACAAAATGGCTACCAAGGTAACTATAGGGGTGATGTTATACAAAATCCTGTTGAAACAGAACACATGGGTACTCAACCAAGAACAGTTAGTAATGTAACAGCTGGTCTATTGATTACATATTCCTAAGACGTTAGTTACATTAAGGACATCATACTTAAGAACTGGACTATAATCCTGGAAGATAACAGAATTAATAAAGTGTTGGAGTCACAACTACATTTCACATATAGAAGAGGCCCAAATTTGAAAAGCCTTTTAGAAAGACAGAGCCACGAGCATACATTTAGAAATGGTATGGGTAAATGTGGACACTGTAAGCAGTGCAAGTACATAAAATTAGGAAAGCAGTATACCATTAGAGATAGACAATATGTAATAAGAGGAAAGTATACTTGTGATTCCCAGGGAGTAGTACATGTGGCATTATGTGAATTTTGCCCATCATTTTATATAGGCAAAACAGAAAGAAAGCTGAAGCAAAGAATTTATGAGCACTGATATAATATTCAAAAGGGAATTCTGACAAATGCCCTGAATAAGCACATAGCCGCGAATCCAACACATAAGTTTGCCTTTACAGTAATTCAGAAAGTTGAACCTAATCTAAGAGGGGGACCATGGGAATTAAGATTAGAGGAATGTGAACGTATGTGGCAAATTCGGACATCAGCACATACACCCCTTGGGCTGAATGAATATGCTTCTATAAAATGTATATTGAAGTTAAAAGCACTTTCTAGATAAAATGTTAACTTAAAGAATATGTTTTTAATCTAATACTTTTGTTATTAAGTTTATTAGATTAGTATAGGTTATATTTATACACAAACTGATGTCTATCGTATCTAACTTACATTTTTTACATACATTTTTTAGATATTTAATTATTTATGCAAGTTATGGATTTATATGGTATTTATATAATGAAAGATAGTTAGGGTCCATTAGAGGTGCCTGTCATTTTGTCTGATTTTTCGAAATTTTCGATATTTAGATTGAATATAAATACAAACAACAAGTTTTTGTAATAGTGTATTTTATGATTTTACAATATTTATTAGGGGTTTTAAATAACATGTAAAAACAAGTTTTTTATATTGTTGCCATAGCTTCTAAGGCATTGCAATAAATTGTAAGTCAGGAAGCAAGGGCACTTTAAATATGAAGTAGTTTTAACTAATGGTTCAATCAAGGATTTAACTGTTTAATTGTTTAATTATGTTGAATGTGAGTATAAAATTAAGGTTTTTATGGCTGCTTAGTTGTCTGATGAAGTTGGGGAATTTGCCTTGACGAAAGCACTTATAATAAATTGGCCTTTGTGACGTTTAAAGCAGCTAACTTGCCTTTTTGTTGTTTTCTTCCTCCAGATTCCCAATACAACTCACCAGTGGTACAGCTATAGAGTTGAGATCTTAGCTGAGTGACCAAGCCAAGACTTCTAGCATGATCTCTGTCAAACCAGTGCTTCATGGCCCTGCCAAGTAGCTGACACACACACTCTTTGAGGTTTGATTCATACACATATACACACACACACACACACACACACACACACACGCGCACACACACACACACACACACACACACCTGTGAAACGCTTGCACAGGCTTACTAGCTGTGCCCCCTTCTGCCCAGACTATAAGGTAGTTTCCCCTGCCACCAGTCACTCTGTATTAGCAATGTTAAGGCCCTTAACAAAGGGTGCCCAATCTTACCGTGTAATGCTACTGACAATTCAAATGGTAGTTTGACCATGAGCATGGTTATTATGAGTGGCCCACACAGTGTCACCAAATAAATATGCAAGTACTCTTAGAAATTAAATATCTCTTGGCAGATCAGCCACAATGAAAGGTTTAAATATATTTAATAATAAATAATACAATAACAAGACAATGCTAAATATATATTTATAGTGTCATCAGCATTCAAAATCACATGAAATATTTAAAACAACATTGCAGAAGAGTCTCAAATAAATAAAAATATCTACGCTAAGCTTTGCATATATATCTATAAAAAGTATATCTAATAGAATTATAGTGTTCTCTAGTAGCTTAGTAACTAATAAATAAAGAAAAATATCTAAGCTAAGCTTTGCATATATATATCTATAAAAAAGTATATATAATAGAATTATACTGTTCCATAGTAACTTACTTCATCAGAGCAAGGCAGATGGGGTGAATGGATTTTCTCTAGTTGTTGTTGTCAGGTCAAAGACTGAATAGAGAATGCTGAGTCTCTCTCAGAGAGTTCTTAAATAAATATCTTAAATATTACTGCTGGCATAGCTTGTAGAATGATATAATTTCTTGTCATCTGACTCTATCCCAGGTAAAGCCCCCACTGCTGAAAGCTAGCAATATTTAGCATCCACCTGTGAAAATGCATAGACAAGGGCTTCTCTTCAGATCTTTGCAGATCTTAGAAGTCATAAAACAATAAAACACTTCCAAGACAATACAGAAAACCTCTCGGCACAGACATTGCATCTGTTGCTGCACTGAAACTGGAAAATAACAACTTTTTTATGGCCTGGCCAAAAAGGCATTTAATTTCAGCAAATGTCTGAAGTTTTGCAAGTTAACCTTCTGTTTTTCAGTTTCCCCTGTTAAAATATATACATTTAAACAGTTACAATAGTCTATGTACATTTATGTTCTATTCTGGTAGGGTATACTGTGGATTCTTTTCAAATAACACTTTGTAAAATGCCTCTTCAGCACACATGTCTGTACAACCCATGTTATATGACATACAGCTCTAATACATTTGTAACACAAGCATCTTATATGAAGCATGTTGACATTCCCAAATGACACACAACCATTTACAAAATTCCAGAAAGCTGTGCTGGAAGTATCTCCTTTTGTCACACTTCTATATAAACCATGTTGATATTCGTAAATGATGTATAATTGTTTACAAAATTCCAGCTAGCTGGGTTGCCAGTATCTCCTTTCATGACTACCTGAAAGAAAGTAAGTGTGAGCATTTATCTGACAATACAAGAAAGATTAATACAAATGCCCTTTATAACATAAGGAGAAAGGTGAAACACAACATTTTTGTTTTGCCATTCTGTAATGTATATAGGGTCTATATTACAACGTGGAAATCACAGGAGTCTGAACATTGTAATATTGAACCCAAATGTTCGAAATACGGAAATAGTGAAGCCATGGCACACCCATTTTTTTCCCCAGGGAAATAAATCGGTAGGCCATTTTCGGGGCTTTTCTATTTCCTCCACTGTGGTGCGATCTTGGAGTTGGTATATTTAAGTAGGGAGGGTGTGGAGGGCACAGCCTCCCACATTCATTTAAGTTTAAAGTGTAAGTGGGTTTTTTTTGTACCTGAACACCGATTTTTTTTTCCCTGGGAAAAAAAATTGCTGTTCTGTAATTCTTGGGTTTCGAACTTCATGGTTTGATATTACATTGTTTGAACTCCTTTGAGTTCAACAATGTAATATAGACCCTGTATATATGGTAGGTTTTTTTTTTTGGGGGGGGGGGGTTAAAATGTAGAACAGAATATAGTTAATACAGATGGATTAAGGGCAGATATGTTGCCTGATGTAAATGACTGTTAAACCAGCACTGAAGCATAAACAATATATAAAGTTAATTGTTGACTACTGAAATTACATCTCATGATCTAGTTAAGATTATTTAAATGAATTCTTGGAGCCATTTTTATGAAAATCTGAAGAAACACTCTGTAATAAAATATTTATCCATGTTTCCTGAGCGAATTAACTATGTATTTATTTATTTATGCACTTAGTGAATATAGCTAGGCATACACAAATAAAAATATGATGTCTAAATTAATTTTCAAGTGACAGCATTTTGTCAGGTGCAAGGGCACAAATGTCACAGCAAGAAAGAAGTTAAGAAAACAAACAAACAAAAATTCACCAGAACGTCAGTAATGATTACTGCATCCAGAGTGAGGTTTGTTTGCTATATTACTTGGCATCCAGTTAAATGTTTTCATTGCATGATTTGATATATGTTGTTTCTTTAATTTCATGCTTGAGGTAGATATACTTTAGGCACATTTCTTAAGAAGCATCAGAACTGCAATCATAGTGCCTTTACCTTAACACTTTTCTCTGTTGACTTGTTACCTCTTCACAGGCTGCCTTTGGTTGATGCAGCTAAGACATTTAATTCTGTTTTTATATACTACAAACTATTTGTACTTCAGTGTAAAGAATAAGTCTTCATCACTAACTTTTCTTGGATCACCACTTGTTTCGTGATGTCCAACAGAGACAACATACCACAAAACTGAGACTGACAAAGACCTCGCCAGCTTGACATTTGTTCGGAATCTGGTAACATATAACATTGTTTTCGACATGAAAACATTTTCTACAACCAGCAAATATAGCATGCCACCAATTAAAAACAGTTCTGGAAATCTGTAAGTCATCTTCAATATCCAGGCTATTCCCCAATTCTGTCTCCCTTTCAACATCTTGTTGATTTCATAGCTGCTGAACTTTTTATTTTTTTTTACTACATTCATTTCTCTTTCCAAAAATTTATATGCACCAACCCTAAATTCAGTATTAGGTTTCCAAATTATTGCCCCATTAGTGGTTTTTCCCCTCTTCACTATCTATGCTAAAAAAGTATAAAAGACATTCAAAACCCTTCAACCCAGTTCAGCTGCTGTTGACAACCCCCTTCTCTATGAATATATTAGTTTACTTGACACAGGCTATTGACTGCCATGGTGGACCAGCGGTAGCGTTGTTACCTCACAGCAAGAGGTTCTCCTGTTCGATGCTTGGCTTGGGACTGCCTTCTGTGTGGAGTCTGCATGTCTTTCCAGCGGTTGCGTAGCATTCAAAAGACATGCGTGCATAAATGGGAGTGCCTTTGTTGAAGGTTGGGTGTCGAGCTGGCACCTCAGTGTTTTGTAAAAATCTACTGCCAATCATTAGCGGACCAGAGTTCCGCTGTGGCGACCCGTTACCGGAAAAAAGCCGAAAGACAAACAGCAACAACAACTTGACACAGGCTATCTACTTCTGCAAGGTCTTGTTCCTTGCAGTAGGTGTTGAATTCTTGATCATAATTTCTGTTAGTAATATTTTGTAAATGTCTTTCAATCTGTTGTGAGAGCTATTAGCCTCTGAATATAAGTTATACCTCAATTTATTTTTAAGTGTTTTACCTGTTGTGTGCCTTTTTACTAATTGCATATAATAACTTGTTAGCTATAGCAAACTCTGTTTATGTGTGTTTGTGGAGCTGTTCTCCCAAACTCTAATCTTTTGTGGGGCTTTTCTTCCCTTGTATATAAGTATTCATCAACTATCGTATAAATATTTTTGAATCTGCTGTGGAAATTTCTCCCCTGGCCTGTGCTGAAAATGGGCCATTGGCTCATTCAGTCCTTCCCAGTTACCAAAGGACAAATAATAAAATAAAATAAAATAAAAAAAATCATCAAGACTGATGCATATTCTGTCTCCTGTCCTATAACACTACTTATCAACAGATCCATAAAAGAAGAGCAGGTTTGACCACAGTAGAACAATCCTGCGCTTGCACTTCTACACAAATGTTTTCACTCAACTGATCTTAACAGCTACTGGCC
This sequence comes from Protopterus annectens, assembly GCF_019279795.1. Lineage (NCBI taxonomy): Eukaryota > Metazoa > Chordata > Ceratodontiformes > Protopteridae > Protopterus > Protopterus annectens. The sequence goes on from NC_056729.1 coordinate 180,353,159, forward strand.
TATCATACTGATACACATTTCTTCAGACTATAAAATATTGGAATCTATAAAACATTGGAAAGATGTGCTCTCACACAACCCTTAGATCATATACTTATCACAGACATTGTTTCCAGTGGCCAGCATGGTTTTATCATGGAAATGATACTGCAGTGTTGGGCTTGGAATTAATTTATATGAATTTGGATGCGGTAAAGATTATTGCTCCACTTTTCCTTGATATCTCTACAGTCACTGACATAATTTATCACACAAGGCTTATGAAAGTCGTAAGCAATCTTAGCCTCACACTCAGTTCTAAAAGGTGGTACACAGACTGCCTATCAAATCAGAAGCAAACTGTCAGGTGAAATGGAGCAATCTCTCCTTTTGTTAGTAAATGTCTGTGCTTCTCAAGAATCAGTGTTGAGACCACTTTTATTCACTATATATGTGAATGATATTATCAAATTCTGCAGAAGCATTGAGTTGAGGTAGTAGGCTCATGACTCCACGTTCCCATATTTCACTAGAGTATGTCATCTCCAAACTGCAGGATTGCTTGTGTTTGCTACACAACCTGATCATGGATTTGAATCTGTATCTTAGTGCACTGAAATCTAAACTCACACTGCTTCTCCCTAAGCAGACTCCAACCTGTAACTAAAACCATCTTCCCAAGGTTCAAACACAGATCCTAACCGCCTGAAACTCACAATTACTGCATATGCCTCTGCACCTCTGCAATCACTGAGGAAGTTTCACTTACAATGTTCCTCTGTTTCATAATTGTAAACCAACTGAAAGTTGACTTTCATCTAAAGTGTCATCACCAAAACCAGTTTATCAATTGGCAAACTACACAAAGCCAAGATCTTCCTCGATGGATAATATGCGCAATGCCACTGCAAGCTCCTACCTTCTCCCAGCTTTTCTATACACATCTCCATCACACCTCGTAAACGAAATATCCTCATTTCTGCTACACAGTATTGGGATTGCCTGCAACAGAATGACCAGGTTTGTTGCAGGTCACTATGGCAGAGCACACTATTCTACAGTGATTGGAATACATCCACTGTGTAGCTGTCAATCATCTGCCCATTGCTCATAAACTTTTTCACTTAATTTGGACTTTGCCATTGAAGATACATCCCTTAAGATCTCAGAGCATTTTTGAGACAGCTAGTTATAATGCCAAAATCCAAAATTAGGTATGGTGACTCCAAGCTTTTAATTATCAATGGAAAACAGTGGAAAAGACTCCTTCATACTCTACGATGCATTTCTAATAAACCGTTCCAGTTCTAAAAATGACCTCCAAATCAAATTGATAAAATCACTACAGTTAGCAAATCTCCTGCATTTTATTTTCTTTTATCTTTTCAGGATTATTTTAAGTCCCTTTGTTCACATATTTACTATATATTTCTTTTTGTAATCATCTGCCTATCCACTACTCTGATCTAATACAATTAAATTATTGCTTTTAATTACTTATGTTATTATTTTTTACCTAGACATCAGTTATTTCCAGAATATGACTGTTATTATTTTATCATACTGATTAGATTTCTTAGATAATTGTGGCAGTTTGTCATTGTTTGCGCTAATATGAAAGGCCATTTTGTCTTCTTTCTGTGTGGCATTTGTCTTGGTTTTGGGACTCCAGTGTAAATATAAATAGCCAAATGGATATTTCTACCTTCTTCTTCTTCTTTTGGCTGCTCCCATCAGGGGTCGCCACAGCAGATCAACTGTTTCCATTTCTTCCTGTCCTCTGCATCTTGTTTTTTCACACCAACCACCTGCATGTCCTCTCTAACCACATCCATAAATCTTATCTTAGGCCTTCCTCTTTTCCTGTTACCTGGCAGTTTCATCCTTATCATCTTTTTCCCAATATACTTAGCATCCCTCCTCAGCACATGTCCAAACCATCATAATCTTACCTCTCTGGCTATGTCTCCAAACCTTCCAACCTGGGCTGACCCTCTAATATACTTATTCCTAATCCTGTCCATCCTCGTCACACCCAGTGCAAATCTTAACATCTTCAACTCTGCCGCGTCAAGCTCTGACTCCTGCCTTTTTGTCAAGTGCCACTGTCTCCAACCCATATAACATAGCTGGTCTCACTAACCTCTTGTAGACCTTTCCTTTCACTCTTACTGGTACTCGTCTATCACAAATCACTCCTGACACTCTTCTCCACCCACTCCATCCTGCCTGTACTCTCTTCTTCACCTCTCTTCCATACTCACCATTACTCTGAACTGTTGATCCCAAGTATTTGAACTCATCCACCTTCACCACCTCTACTCCCTGCATCCTCAACATTCCTCTTTTCTCCCTCTCATTCACACACATATATTTTGTCTTAGTCCTGCTGACCTTCATTCCTCTTCTCTCTAGAGCATATCTCCATCTATCCAGGGTCTCCTCCACCTGTTACCTACTCTCACTACAGACCACAATGTCATCTGCAAACATCATACTCCACGGGGACTCCCGTCTGATCTCATCTGTCAACCTGTCTATCACCATTACAAATGAGAAAGGGCTCAGAGCTGAACCTTGATGTAATCCCACCTCCATCTTAAACGCATCCATAACTCCCACCGCAGACCTCACCGCTGTCACACTACCCTCGTACATATCCTGTACCACTCTTACATACTTCTCTGACACTCCCGACTTCCTCATACAATACCACAACTCCTCTCTAGGCACCCTGTCATATGCTTTCTCTAAATCCACAAAGACACAAACCACTCCTTCTGACATTCTCTGTACTTCTCCATCAACACTCTCAAAGCAAATATCGCATCTGTAGTGCTCTTTCCTGGCATGAAACCATACTGCTGATCACTTATCATCACCTCCCTTCTTAACCTAGCTTCCACTACTCTTTCCCATAACTTCATGCTGTGACTGATCAATTTAATCCCTCTGTAGTTATTACAGCTCTGCACATCACCCTTTTTCTTAAAAATCGGTACCAAAACACTTTTTCTCCATTCCTCAGGCATCCTCTCACTTTCCAAGATTTCATTAAACAATCTAGCTAAAAACTCCACTGCCATTTCACCTAAACACCTCCATGCTTCCACAGGTATGTCATCTGGACCAACAGCCTTTCTGTTCTTCATCCTCTTCATAGCTATCCTTACTTCCTGCTTGCTAATCCACTGCACTTTCTTGATTCACTATCCGCACATCATCCAACCTTCTCTCCCTCTCATTCTCTTCATTCATCAGCCCCTCAAAGTACTCTTTCCATCTGCTCAACACACTCTTCTCGCTTGTGAGCACATTTCCCTCATTATCCTTTATCACCCTTACCTGCTGCACATCTTTACTAGCTTGGTCCCTCTGTCTAGTCAGTCGGTACAGGTCCTTTTCTCCCTCCTTAGTGTCCAACCTTTCATACAACTCTTCATATGCCTTATCCTTAGCCTTCACCACCTCTCTCTTTGCCATGCACCTCATCTCCTTATACTCTTGTCTACTTTCTTCATCTCTTTGACAATCCCACTTCTTCTTCGCCAACCTCTTTCTCTGTATACTCTCCTGTACTTCTTCATTCCATCACCAGGTCTCCTTGTCCTCCTTCCTCTTTCCAGATGTCACACCAAGCATATTTCTAGCCATCTCTCTTACTAGTTCTGCTGTAGTTATCCAGCTATTCAGTAACTCTTCACTGCCACCCAGTGCCTGTTTTAACTCTTCCCTGAACATCACCTCACAGTTACCATTTTTCAGTTTCCACCATTTGATCCTTGGTGCTGCCCTCACACTTATCCTCCTCTTCTTGATCAGCAATGTCATCCTACAAACCACCATCCTATGCTGCCTAACTACACTTTCCCCTGCCACCACTTTACAGTCTCCAATCTCCTTCAGACTGGCCCTTCTACATAAGATACAATCTACCTGTGTGCATCTTCCTCCACTCCTGTATGTCACCCTATGCTTCCCCCTCTTGTTAAAATATGTATTCACCACAGCCATGTCCATCCTTTTCACAAAATCCACTACCATTTGACCTTCTGCATTCCTTTGCTTAACACCATACCTACCCAGCACTTCCTCATCCTCTCTGTTCCCTTCACCAATATGCCCATTGAAATCTACTCCAATCACCAGTCTCTCACCCTTGGGTACAGTCATCACCACTTCATCCAACTCACTCCAAAATTTTTCTTTCTCATCCATCGCACACCCAACTTGTGGAGCATATGCACTAACAACATTCATCATTACACCATCAATTTCCAGCTTCATAAACATCACTCTATCTGACACTCTTTTCACCTCCAAAACACTCTTAGCATACTGTTCCTTCAGGATAACTCCTATGCCATTTCTCCTCCCATCCACACCATGATAAAACAATTTGA
>NC_056729.1:180360040-180387540 GCF_019279795.1 Protopterus annectens
AGAATGAAGCCTCTAAACAGCTTAGAATGAGAAATTATGTATTAAGCAAGACACTTCAGAATGTCAGGTAGTTCTCTGAATTGCATGTCATCCTTGATCAGGACAATAGTGCACTGTCTGCAGATTTTTGATTTCCCAGTGTAACTGTAATAGTTTCTAGTTATCCTGTAACTTTATTATAATATTAAATTTGTATCCATGTTTTGCATTCTTAATGATTTTACTTAGTTGCTTACCTTCTCTAATGTAGCCTGATATGTTAAAAGTCAGGATTGTAAATTCTCTTTTTATTGAATAGCCCAATTCATGAACAGTGGTTTATTTGATTTAAGTCTCACTAAGTGTTTGTACCTAGTAAAAAAATTCCTTCAAAATATCATATAATGTCTTCAATAATAAAATACATCTATCCATAAATCAATGCTAGGCAATAAGCCTTCTATGTCTCTGTTATTTTACTATTTCTGTATAATTAGCTATTTCAAAATTCAGCAGCTTAAAAGGATTACACTTTTGATAGGTACCTACAAAAAGCTAGAAAACCAAAATAAAGGTCCATGATGAAGGCAGCTTGAGTAATATTGCCAAAGGGACAATAACTTGCTGTCTTTGTAACAATAATGTGAGGTCAGATTTCATGACTTGCAATCTGTTAAAAAAGTAAGTCTGAAGTAAAGCCCTCTCATTTGGCCATGTTTATAATGAAATAATTTAAGAAAAATGTGTAGAAACTAGATGTCTTTTGAAAAAATGTAACAGTTAAATGGACACATTTTTTTATATATGAGTGTTAGAGAAACATCAGATCAAACGGGGCAGCCACGGTGGCGCAGTGGTTAGTGTTGCCACCTCACAGCAAGAGGTTCGATTCTCGGCTAGGTTGCTTTTTGTGCGGAGTGTGCATGTCCTCCTTGTGGTCACATAGGTTTCCTCCGGGTGCTCTGGTTTCCTCCCACATCCCAAAGACATGCAGTAGGTGAATTGGACACTTTAAATTGGCCTTAGGTGCGAGTGTGTGCATGTGTGTGCCTTCTGTGGCAATTCGACACTGTAATACTCCACTGCCAATCATGAGCGGACAGATGGTCTGCTGTGGCGACCCCTAACCAGGAAAAAGCCGAAAGAAGAAGAGAAACATCAGATCAAACAAAAAACATTAGATGACCAATTTCACTTCAGTAAGAAGTCAGAATAAAGCCTTCACCAGTGCAAAATATAAAATCTTGACATCATTAATTGATTTCAAAAATATGCCCTAGGATTCAGAAAGGCTTACAAAAATATAGTAGTCTCAAAGGTTTCCGCATTACAACAAGCCTTTCTGTTTGAGAGATTGCTTTAATGCTATAGTTACGACCACACATGGAGCATAGCATTGACAATGGCCTCAGGGGAGAAGCCACAACCTAATCCAGCTGTCCAGGTGAATAGGCAGTGCTTGTTAGTTATGTGTTCTCACCATAAAATGTACATGGTTCCCAATTAACTCAGTTGAGAGATTCAGAGAATCAATTAGATGAGTAAAATTGTACTGCAGGAGGAAACAAGTGAATGCTGCCTTTTGACAGCATTCACCAATTCATTCCTAAGCAAAACTCACAGGACAGGTAAAGTGAGTGTATGTGTGTGTGTGTGTGTGTGTGTGTGTGTGTGTGTGTGTGTGTGTGTGTGTGTGTGTGTGTGTGTGTGTGTGTGTGTGTGTAGCTACCTGAGTGGTATGGTGAGTCTGCTTGAGTCTCCATGTGTTTTGGAGTGTATGTATGGATATGTAGGTCAGTGTTTCCTGGAGTGTGAGCGAGTGTCTGGGGACTTGTTTGTTGATCATTGGATGTGTGTGCGCATGTGTTTATGTGTGTGTGTGTGTGTGTGTGTGTGTGTGTGTGTGTGTGTGTGTGTGTGATTGCGTGCATGCAAGCATGTGAGTGTGGGTGTGTGTATGTGTGTGTGTGTGTGTGTGCGTGTGTGCGTGTGCATGTGTGTGTGTGTGTGTGATTGTGTGCATGCAAGCATGTGAGTGTGTGTGTGTGTGTGTGTGTATGTGTGTGTGTGCGTGTGTGCGTGTGTGTGTGTGTGTGTGTGTGTGTGTGTGTGTGTGTGTGTGTGTGTGTGTGTGTGTGTGTGTGTGTGTAGCTACCTGGGTGGTATGGTGAGTCTGCTTGAGTCTCTATGTGTTTTGGAGTGTATGTATGGATATGTAGGTCAGTGTTTCCTGGAGTGTGAGCGAGTGTCTGGGGACTTGTTTGTTGATCATTGGATGTGCGTGTGCATGTGTTTATGTGTGTGTGTGTGTGTGTGTGTGTGTGTGTGTGTGTGTGTGTGTGTGTGTGCGCGTGCAAGCATTTGTCTGTGTTTTTGTGCTGGTGCATGTGGGGACATATCTATGTTGCCATGATTCAAGGGCTGTAAGAGGTTCTGTTCTCCCTGACATGGTCATGTCTGGCAGAGCAGTGCTCATTTCAGACATATGCTATTGAGGTATTTTAGCATGCGTTTGTACAATGTCAATGAACTGGCAATTCTCTCTATCATACAAATTAACAACCCATAATAGGATTTTTAGTATGGGTGGGGAGAACCTCTGTGAATCCCAGCCATTGTTGATAAAAGACATATTAAAGAAAAAGTGATATATCAGTCCCATTCCACTCAACATTTTTATTTTACTTGTGATAAAATTGCAGCATTTTCAAAAATTACATCAACTTTTACACTATGGCTATGGAAGTGGAGTCACTGTATCATTGTTTACTCAGACAATGACTTTTATAAAGATTACTTAGCTGCCTTTTGAAGGTAGGATATTTCATTCCACTCATTAATTTGCACAGACCTTTGAAAATGCAATTGAGTTATTCTGCATCTTGTGTTCTTCATGTTATGGAACACAAATGATGATGTACAGTGAAAGCTAAAGAAGCTTTGAAAAGACTGGGAACTATGAGCCCAGAAGATGCCATGAAGTGGTTTTCATTGAAAGGGGGTTGGCAGACAGATTAAAAAATCAAATATTTATTAAAATAATTGCATTTCATTTCTGAAATACAAAGGCATTTCATACAATTCTTAAATTAAGTGATTATCAATTGTTAATAATTTTGATGTTTTACCTTGACTTCCTCTAATGTACAACAATTATTTTCAGTTTATTTGTTATTTATTTGCATTTTTTTATTTTATATAGTCAAACATTCCTATCTCTGTGCTACTTGACTTTGAAACTTTGGATTTAATTTGCCCCCCCCCCCCCATTTTTTTCTTTGTTTAATTTGGGATTTCCCCTCCATTTAGGATATGATCTCCTTGAGCCCTTCATACTTTGATGAGCTATAAATGTGTTTTTCTAATTTGGGTGATACACACTGGTAAAAGTAAAAACTGTGTCCCTAGATCTTTAATGATCTTATTTTTTATGCCTTACCATTTAGTTTGCATGCCTTATCTTCAAAACGATTTTATTGAGTTTACATGCACAGTTCGGCTATAATATTTAAGCTTAAAACATTAACACCAAAATACCAGTAGATAAAATTGTTGCAACAAACTATTACATCTATGAGTAGTTACTTCATGATAGAACACTATTATCAAATGTCATATTCTGAGGCAGCACTATATATATATATATATATATATATATATATATATATATATATATATATATATATATATATACATATATATATATATATATATATATATATATATATATATATATATATATACACATACACACATATGGGTCTACTTTCTTTCACTGAAAGCTCGTTTTACTGAATTTGAATTCACCCTGACCAAATTGCTGAAAGCTCAAATGACTGAAAACTCATTTCACCAAATCTTATGTCACTGAAGTGAAGTACTGGCAATGTGTAGAGTACTGAAAAGCAAGTAAAAGGTATATGCCCTTTCCCCACTGTAGTGCAATCCTGGATTTAGTATATATAGTTGGGGAGTGGGGCACAGCCACCCACATTGGGTGGTGTGGGGGGTGTAGCCCCCCACTTAGTTTGGATTTGTATTGCCATCTGGAAAGAGTTAGTCATTGGTGTTGTAAGTATGCATATCTATGGTTTAAAATGTATTATTTTGAAACTTTCAGGGAAATATAGTATAAAACCAAACTAGATGGGGGGCTACACCCTCACACCCCCAAATTTGGGGGGCTGTGCACCCCACACACCCCTAACTATATATATTAACTCCAGGATCAGACTATAGTCGGGAAAAGGACATATACCTTTTACTTGCCTTACAGTACTCTACACAATACCAGTACTTCACTTCAGTGAAATGAGTTTTCAGTAATGAGATCATACTACAGTGGGGCAGTAGAGAAAGGAGCAAAACACCAATCCACACTGTACTGTGATTAAGCACAATGAAGGTCCAGGTTTTTGATGTTCCCAGTTTGATGTTATAACATTCTCGGTTGTGAACATTTGATAGATATATCATCAGCATCACCATCAGCCCCCTTTTTCCTCATTTCCTACATGGGGTTGGGGTGTCGTGTCACTTGTTACCACGCCACTCTAATACCTACTTCAGCTGGAGTTACTTTGGAGTTTATGCTTATGTCTTCATTTCTTCATCTGTCCCACAGTGTGCATCCTACCACCCATTTCAGGAACTTCATCAACATCACATGTAGCTTCCTCATATTTGTTCTGCCTGTCCTGATATGTGCATTCAGGTAACCTATTATTAACAACAATTCATGTTGTCCTGCTTTATCTGGTTGGTTCTGCAACTGCTAATGTTTTCATCACTATCACAACCCTGCAATGGAAGACAGGCTGAGATTATGAATGCTGCCCTATTATTACACTGAAATCTGATTGCCATGAGTCTGTCACTAATTCTGATGACATCCCTCACTGACTTCTGAAGTCTCTCCCACAGTTCCCACACCCTGGATATGTAGGATGTCCAGTCTCCTCATTACTATCCACTTCCAAGCCTTGTCCTGTCAGTGAACCTGTTGCAATGATATCATCCGCCATATTCTCCTCACCTCTGTCCACTGCCTGATAACCCCTTTCACACAGCTACCACATGTGCAGATTATCAGCCACTACCTGTCCACATCACTGACAAAGCACCTACTCTTATCAACCCTCTTCAGTCTTTCTTTTAGTCGTATGCACTAGCACTGCAATCTTATATGGGCATCACACAGCAGACCTACATCCTCTAACTTTTTAGCTTCCAGTCTCTTCTCATCCTAAACCACAGCCCTATGTCAAACTTGTCTGCCTTTACCCAAATTCTCTGATAATCTTTTCAGCTCCTCTTTTGCTTTAGATTTCCCTATATCCCTATGCATAATTTTAACTCTATCCTTCACTCAAGTCCACTCAGCTTTATTAATATATTTAACACAGGTTATTTTATCTTCTGTCTTTTCCTGATTAGCAATCTGCCTCAAGCACTTCAGAATTGTCCTAAGTTCTAATCCACCTCCATTAGGCAACACATGCTTCCCTTTTAATATTTCCAGAATCATCAGTCTTTAACTCTCCCATCTCCTTCTTCAGGTCCCCAGCATACTCTCCTTAGATGTTCACTCTCTTCTTCATTCACAGTACTCTTGGAATATAAATGCTTTCCGTACTCTTGAAATATTTATCATTTTACCCTCATCTAACCTTCCTTACCCTGAATTGTATTCTAAAATTCCATATATGTTTGCCTTTCCACTGACCACCTTTCATCTTCACTTCTGTGTGATTCTTTCTCCTTCAAGATCATGTTTTTCAAGCTATGATTCTTACGCTCCCTCAGTTATTTCAGCAGCACATCTAACAAAATCTGGTACTTACTTATCCACCCTCCCCTTCCCTTCTATCCAATACTGTCAAAAATGCTTTGTATATTTATTTTACATTTGCTGTCCAGGATTGTCCAACTGAGCTGAAGAGCCCTTTTTCAGCGGAAGGCCCGGGTAGAAAAGCCCCAATATTTTAAACAATTTTCATTATAAATTAGCATTAAACAGCAATGTTACAGGATTATTACAAGGCATTAGGTAGGATTACAATGTTATACAGTGTCAATAATCAGGAGTATAGCAAAACTATTTCAAGATGTATAAAAAGAAATATGTCATTAAGATGAATATAATTTTTGGGGTAAGTGGTTACAAAAGCCCAGTTTTGTCATAATGTAGTTGCATGAAGGCAAGACAATTACAATAGAATGTTTCTGCCAATAATATAATATCTGCCAATAGTTCTTCCTGTGGTCTTGTTAGATGCTTCAGTAAATACAGCACTATTACATAAGCATACTACAAGAAATACCCCCGCCCTAAATCTATTCTACACCTCAAATAATTTATCCATTCAGGCCACCAACCAAAACTTCTTGATTTTTGCAGTCCATTTTCTCTCCCTTGCTGCATTGGGATTATCTCCTGTATATATACAACATTTATAATATATATGTTTTTTCTGTTTTGCAAACTTGTCGATATTTTTTGCATTCTTCTTACTATTGCATGCAACTCCATACTCTAATATAGTAATTTATTGACCATTTCTAGCATATTGTTTCATCTTACTCTTAGATATATTGTATTTTTATCAGTTCAGTTTAGTTATAAACTCTGTCATATGATTACTTTTGTTACTTGTACTAATTGGAGCTTTTCTCCTCAGGCCTCTGCTGAAAAAGGGCTGCTGGCCAGTCAGACTAACCAGGTTAACAGATGTCAAATAAAAATAATTATAAATAACAATTATTTCTTTTGTCGAAACATAGACTCCCACTTGAAGATAATTCACTTCAGTGGATAGTGGAAGCCTATTTTCTGGATCTATGTCCAAAACAGTCATATCTGCAAAGGAGTTTTACAGATAAAAAGATATGTCTGATTCCCCTCCAAAAGCCTTAAAGATACACCATACTCACAATTGTATTCCTTTCTCATCTACAGAGATGACCATGCAATCATTTGCAAATAGATTTGCAGTACTCCACTCATCTATTCTCCATGACATAAGAAACTTCACCACTCTCCGTGCCAGCATTTACAGTACCATAAGGAACAGAAATAGAGATGATGGGTAACTCTGCTTTATCTTCATACTGAGGTATGGCAGATCTAATATACATCCATTAATTCCAAGTCTAAGTTATGGTCTCTTATTCAGAAATGTACAAACTTCGGGCAACTTCACCTCACACAGTGCCAGTTTAATGTACTTAAAAAAAACCTTAATTTTACCTTGTTGCAAGTCGTCTGTATATATACAAAGCCTATTCTCACTCTGCCATGGCCTTCATTTTCTTCCATTTCACACAATCTGACTAACAACCTCCAATGGTTTGTTGAATACCTTTCCTATCAAAACTTGCAGCATACCTAGGAGTCATTGCTGACTCTGCCATCATGTGTCTTTAATGCAACAGTGTTGTATTGTGATCAGTTTCATCTGTGTATAATGCACTGTGAGATCCAAAAGTACTTTATTGTGTTTTTGTTGTTTTCGCTTCATTTTCTTCACTAGTGTGCAACCCTGGAGTTGATATATATAAGTTTGTGGGTGTGGAGTGTTTGCTCCACATTAGTGGGGTTGGTGCTTGCCCCCTGCAAGAAGAGATTTGTTTGTATGTTTTTATCATTTTTCAGTTTACTGTTTTTTTGTATATAATTTGAGATGAAAGGTGGGCCAAAATACAGTGCTTCATATTCACACAGGTAAACCAAAACTTACTTTGGCCCACTCTATAACATTAGAAAGCTTGTCCTCAAATGTAGGTATTAATGACTTAGCCAGCAATTTTCCATCCACATTACAGAAGGAGATGGCCAAGAAATACACAGTATTTTTCAATGAGTTTGACTTATCCTTTGAAGGTGAGACAACTGAGGTCTCCTTCATTAAGCATGGTACCTCTTTTCCACTATCAATATCATTAAATAGATTTGCTAATTTCTCCAACAATGTTTTTCCAACCCATTTATAGATATCCATCTTAAGCCATTGGGGTCTCTACTTTCTTTACTTTCATATCTTATCATGATATCCATGACCTTCTCTGGACGTACCTTGCTAAGCAAATCCTCCTTATCCTCAGTACTTAGACAATGTCCATCACTTTCCTCAAATGCATCCTCATTCACTGTTGTGTCTCCATACAACTAATATAAAATTCATTCCACTGATTAATTTGCATACTTTTCTGATCTCCTTAATTATCCTCACCTTATCCTTCCATCTGCCACATCCAAACTCGCTATGTTTGCTCTTTAATCTTCCATATTAGGCATTTCTGCACTATCTTACTTGTTATCCACCATATTGCACTTCTTTTTTGCATCTGAGCTTCAGTTTGTAACTCATAGATTATGTATTGATTCCTTAATCATACTCCTCCTTTCCTTAATTAATTAATTAATGAATGAATGAATTAATTAATTAATTTATTTATTTATTTTACATTTGTTGACCGGGCTAGTCTAACTGGATATATGTCCATTTTCAGTAGAGGCCCGGGGAGAAAAGCTCCGAGAAAAAAATCTTATACAGAGAGTCCAAATTAAGAAAACAAATTAATAATTATGCAACCCATTTACATAGGTTTTGCAACAGTAAAATGAGCATGTATCAAGTTAACATTTTGTAAACATGAATTTACACAGCACTGTAAGAGGCATAAACAATATATATATATATATATATATATATATATATATATATATATATATATATTTATATATAATTTTTCCCTCTTTTCCTTAATCTTCCTCTTTCCAAACTTACTAACTATTCTTAACTGTCCCTCTCCTGATCTTTCTTTCTGCATGCTCTTAATCCTTCCTCTCTACCATATTACTCCTCCACAAACCTTCCTCAATGCCATCCCATTCCTTTTTTTCCATCAACACCTCTAGCCCCCTTATTATTTGTTACTAATACCTATATTGTCACTTTCTTCCAGCCCACTTGCTCTACATCCCTCCATTTACCAGGCTTCTTCCATCCTATATGACCACACTATGCCTCCTCCTTCCTAACCCATCATCACTATCATTACATGATCAGAGGTCCCTCTATATAGAATATGTACCCCATTCACTTCACCTGCTATCACATTATCTATTAATGTGCTTGCCTGCTTGTGCCCATACCTAGAAAAAGTAAACTGTCAAGTCCTCTCATTTTTTTCTACATATATCCAACAACCCTAGCTCCCACATATGCCTTCTTAACTCTCATTGACTTTGTGTATGAAATTCTACGGCCCCAAACAATTCTATTCTTGAACTAATACAACATTGAAACACCTAATCAATTCAACTTTGCGTTCTTCTCTGACCATCTATCCAAGGACCCTCAAATAGTCCTGTAGAAGACCTTCCATATCTTTGTTCACTCAAACACAAAACCCCGACACTCCATGATATACCAACATCCGCCTACCCACTTATCTGACAAACGTTCCATTCCTACCCAAGCTTCTCCCAACTAAAATTACTAGCTTTCCCCATCTGTTTGTACACGTTTATTTCTACCACCTCTATCCCTTCTGCTTAATTTCCCCATCTGTCTGGCTTTCAGTTTAAGCTAATGTTACATAGAAACATTGAGTCTCTTCTCTATCTAATTTAGCAACTGCACCCTCTCTCTAAGGAAGATTAATCCAACTTCATGGTTTACCGACATAATGCTCAGTGTCATAATGTCTAATATTCATTTGGTTCAAAAATAACATCTTAACCCAAAACATTGAATTATCAAAATGTCTACAATCATTTTATTAAAAAAGCAATGAGATCACCTCTGCTATTTTGCAGGCCCTTCATCTGCAATATGGGGGGCTGCACCCCCACACCCCCCTACTTAAATATATCAATTCCATGATCGCACTACAGTGCAGAAATGGGCAAGTTTGATAATTTCAACATTGTGTGTTTAGACTAATTTTATTTCAGCATTTTGATCATTGAATATAGTGTGTTCAACCAATTCAGTTTCAACCATTTAGCATCCAACATTATGTCGGTAAACCCCAACTTCATTCTATGTCACAAATCTCCTGTTCTTCAACCCCTCTATCTCAACAATTTTGCCTCCCTGCTGCTCTTCTTGAGCCAAACCACAAGGGTTTTAGAATGGAATCCTCTAGTTTGCTTGTGCTCGCCACCTTGTAGTGAGAAACCTCATCCATCATAAGCCATCACACTATTAACACAATTATTGGTTCATATGTTCTGTGATGTCCACCTCTGGACCAGTGATCAAGGAACCTCAATCTTCACCACTGGCACCAGTGGGGGACGTACATTGGGAGGATAACTGGTACACAAAGAGTATTTCCGGATGCAGCTCACTGCAACAAGTACAATTTCCCTTAAGGGCACATAGAGACCACAGTCAGTCCAGGGCTGGTTTATCTACCTTTCTCCAGATCCCCAGTAAGACTCCCCACTGGCATGGCTATAGAGACAGCTGTTATAGAGACAGATGAGTGGCCAAGCCAAAACCTCCAGTACCCTCTCTGTCCAACCAGTGCTTCCTGTCCCTGCCCAAGTAGCTGGCACACAAACTCTTTGAGGTTTGATTTACACACACACACACACACACACACACACACACACACACACACACACACACACACACACACACACACACACATACACTCATGGGAAAGACTGGCACAGGTTTACTAGCTATGCCCCCTTTTTGCCTAGACTATAAGGTAGTTATCACTGCCACCAGCCAACTCCTTATCAGCTACTTTAAGGCACTTAACAGAGGGTGCCCAATCTTACTGTGTAATATTAACATTAATACAAATGGTAGTTTGACCAAGATCAGGGCTATTAGGTGTGGCACACACTGTGTCACCAAGTAAATATGCACATCCTCTCAAAACATAAATATCTCTAGATAGATCAACCACAATGAAAGGTTTAAATATATTTAATAATAAATAATAAAAGAACAAGAGAATATTCAGTATATATTCACAATGACATCAGAGTTCAAAATCACAGGAAACATTTAAAACAACATTGCAGGACAGTCACACATAAATAAAGAAAAATATCCAGACTAAGTGTTGCTATATTCCTGACTATATCTAAGAGAATTATACTATTTCCTAGAAACTTACTTCACCAGAGCAAGGCAGGTTCTTGCCAGGCCCAAGACTGAATACAGAATGTACTGTCTCTCTAAGAGACTTCTCAAATTAATATATTCAATATTACTGCTGGGAGAGCTGGCAGTATTACATCATTTCCTGTCATCTGACTCTATCCCAGGTGAAACCCCCACTGCTGGAAGCTAGCAGTGATTAGCATCTACCTGTGAAAATACATAGACCTCAGATCTTTGGCAGATGCTGGAAGTCATAAAACAATTATGTTTCTTCATGATTTCAAAACTAGTAATTAATTCACTCTGAAGACAATACAGAAAGCTTCTCAGCACAGACTTTCTGTCTCTAGCTGTCTTGAAAACTGAAAGATACCATCTTTTATTGCATACCCAAAAAGTAATTTAATTTCAGCTATTTTTTAAGTTAACCTCCTATATTCCAGTTTCCACTGTTAAAAGATATACATTTAAACAGTTACAATAGTGCATGTACATTTCTGTTCTTTTCCAATAGAGAACACCGCGTTTCATTTTTTGCACAAGCACTTTATAAAATACCTTTTTAACACACGTATGCACAGGCCAGTTTGATATACACATGACATAAAGTTCTAATACAGTTGTATTACAGGCATCTTATATAAGTCATATTGATATTCACCAAATGACATACAACTATTTACAAAATTACAGATAGCTGTGCGGGTAGTATCTCCCTTTGTCACGTGTTCATTGGCTGTTACTAAGCTTACAGGCAATGAGAAACTTAGCCATATCACCCAATACTGCTGAACCCCAGTTTTGTCCACAGACAAATGATCAGTAGTTTCAGTAGATCCTGTTAGTCTGCAGTTATAAATGGCTGTGTATATATTTCTTCACTATTTTCTTTTAGACCCAATGACCACCGGGATTGTGACCACATTAAGTGCATTTTTCCCCACATATTCCAGATGAAAATATGTCACTGAGACTTGTTTTAAAAGTTTGGATGAAATTATACCAAGCTATAGATACACAGTATATTTCCAACAATATCCTGTCACTATTATAGTACATGCATACAGTATTATAGAAAACATTATGCCCAAAAGCTGTCAGCACTAGCATTTGGGGATATAAATGGCTTAACAAAATAAAAATATATGTCTTATGCACATTTATAATTTTTTCATCACATACCACATCATCGATATCTGCTGCTCCATGAACTTATCCTCTCTCCTGTCTTCTCCCTTTACCATTAACAGTTAAAACAGCATTTTAGATTGCATTTTCCTCAGAGTCCATGAAGTTGTTCCACTTCTTCACAGTAGTGATAATTATTTTATATTAACTGGGAGTGCAAATCCAATAAGAGAAAATAAAAACAATGAAGTGCACATCTCTATGTTAAAGTGGCAGTTTATGCTAGCCTTTTAAAATCTACCTTGCTGCCTCAGAATAGCCGATTGCCCTGTCTTATACTTGTTTATTGCCCATGCAGTAAATAGATTTCAGAGCCTACCTCATAGTTACAGAAATATCAAAAAAATTCTAACAAATATTAGTAAGGAGGTGGATTTTCTACTGATATTTAACATTCATAACAATCATCCATGCACACACTCCAAATTTCTCAAACTGCAGTCATTGAAAAAACATGCAAAGGCCATTGAAAAGTAAGGACATCCAGCCAAAAATATGGGCATCTAATAAACATAAAATCTGATTATCAAGTCGCACAAAAATCATAGGTTCATAGTTTAGTACTAAGCTAACTGCCCTTGCGAGCATTTTAAGCCTAGCCAATTATCTCTTGTGAGACTCAAACCCTGCACCTTGTGTTTGTAAGGCAAACACCTTAGCCATTAAGCCACCCTCATTTGCAGTGAGAGGGATTCAGAAACTTGTGTGAAAGTGTAAATTCAACCTACACATAGGGTCACACCTACAAAAATAGGTACATCATGTGCAGGGGTAAATCTGGCCTGAAAATAGCAACATTCCTACAAAATTGGGAAAGCTGAGTGGTCGGATACCTTCTCATGCAATTAGTTCATACAACACTGAAATGGCTTTTATCCAAGGTATAACCCTTCCCTGTAACAACAGTTATAACAGTAAACATAATAAGCAAATTGCAAATATCCAACTGGAATATCTCTGGAGGTCTGTTGTCTAGCTTTCACAATTATTCTCTTTATTATTCCCTAACATTCATTTTGTTTCATAATCAGAAATTGACCTTCTCCTAGTAAACAGTTCCTAAACTGCACATTTACTTCTTTGTCACCCATAGCAATTAATGGAATCTGGCTCAGGCAAACTTCCTTCCATTTGATCAAAAATTCTTAAGTAGAGGAGCAGAAAGTGGTGAGAAGCTAAATTAAGGACCACTAATAATCACAGCCACTATTCTTATATATGACCAGCTGCTGAGCTCTTAATACCTTAGTGCAGTAGACTGTCAGTTAAGCCTTGCCTCGTCCCATCTAGAGATTTTGATGGAGTCTTTGGTCCACCTGTCATCTTTACTACTCTGACAGATCTTGTCCTCCCTGATATGTTGCTCTGAACTCTTTTCTGGATCCCTCCATATACATTCTGATTAACTTAGCTCTTCATGGCTTCTCCACATCTGTTTAATGCACACACTATCTTTCACAGTTAGTCTACCCAGTGCACTGCCTGACAGCTGCATCTCTCAGGAGAACGTTCTTGATTCAGACTTCTGCTCCCTTCTTGAAATGGTGTTGACTGCTGAACCCCAGTTTTGTCCACAGACAAATGACCAGTTGTACTCACCTGTTGGTCTGCAGTTATAAGTGGCTGGGTATACATTTCTTGACTATTTCCTTTTCTTACCCATTGACCACCAGGATTGTGATTTGGACCAGCCCACCTTCCTGATTACCAAATAAAAAATAAATCAACAAAATAAAATAAAGCACAACCTCCCACTGCACCAGTATAGAAATCACATATTCCTCTACTGTATTACAAACATAAATAGAGCCTTGCCATACAACCTGAACAATAGCAATATATGTCAACCACACAGTCAGTCTGTCTGCCTGCCTTCTCTCTCTCTCTCTCTCTGTCTATCTAACTCTATATATATATATATATATATATATATATATATATATATATATATATATATGTGTGTATATCTTCAGACTCTGCACATAGATGTCACATGACTAGGGACATCTGCACTCAGTAGAGGTGAATAATCTGATGAATGTCACTTGGTCTACCAGACATTCTTTTGTTTTAAAAACTGTGATATTTGAAAACAAGGTGCCTAAATGTTTCCGCTTTTCCATTCTGTACTCTCTGTTCACATGGATCCAAATATGGTGTATCCTTAAGCTATGCAGCAGTCAGCTCCAGGATAATTGCTATTGGATCTGGTCATCTTAGGTTAGTGATCCAAAATTAGCTACGTGGGAGTTATTTTATAAGTCCTTTTATTTCAGTAGAAATGGGGGCATAAAGTCTCAGTTTATTTGGATCACTCTCTTGCTACTCCACATATTTCCAGGTCATTCCTTCTGTGATCAGCTTAAGGCATTCTACTCTCAGTTGCTCCTTTTTGCTGACATCTCCTGCAGTGTGGCTCAAGGGCAACCCTCCGGCCCTGAAATTTGTCATTCAGTCTCATCCTGCCAGATAGTCACTCCTTTCCACTACATTTAGAATAACAAGGCCTTAGTGAAACCAGTTAATTCATTATTGCTGTGTAAGCTCTCCTTATCCCCGAACAGACAGTTTACAATTCCTGTATCTGATGTGAAACAATGGATTTAGACTGCAATTACTGTTCACACTCAATGTCATTCCCCAATTTATGATCTTTTTACCAAGTATAATGATGTTGCATTTCATGGCATTAAAGGTGAGGTCAATATAATTTCACCCAGAATGATATCTAGCTCAACTGGCTCCCGAAACTACTGCACCGCTCAACTCAGACTTTAGGAGCAAAAAAATTGTTCACAAAGTTCAAATGAAAAGAACAAGCAAAAAAATAAATAAATTCTCTACTCCTATATTTACTTGTACCACAAGCTCACCTTTTATGAAGATTAAGTGCTCCAGTACTTCTGTGGAGCCATGAGTGCAGTATTGGTGTTCATTTATTAATGCCACTACTGCACATGCATACCATTGGCACCTGCCGATCAGGCCCCTGAGAGTTTATACCCAAGGCACCTGCCCACTCATCCTACTGTAGTTGTACCTCTGAATGCACCAATTGCATATTCTTTGTAAACCATGTTGGAGAATATTGACATCTTTCCTTGATATGATCATATGGCTCGCCATCATTAGCATACTTGACTACTGGCTATCCTGAGCCTAGTTCCCTCATTTATACCTGAAAAAAATGGTCAAAATGAAGTAGACCCAGTGCAGCATGATGTACTACTGGTATCTCATATTTATTTTATTTGGCATTTGTTAACTGAGCTAGTCCATCTGAGCCAAAGGGCCATTATCAGTGTAGACCCGAGGAGAAAAGCTCCAACATTATAATAAAGAAACACAGAGATAACATAATTAGGCAGTATACAAAAAGATGTAGAAAGACTGCACATTACTAAAAAACAAAGAGTTACAAATTAAAAAGCACACATAGACATAAAGTATGTACAAAAATAAATTGGAGAAGAAAAGCTCCAGTATTACCAATCAAAAAGTTTCACACTAGCAAACATACAGAAATTAAGGAGGTAAAAGTTTGACATCAAACGTTTAGCATTACAAAAGGCTACCTAAATGTAAATAATTGATGAAAGTAGTAAACAATAATGACCCATCATTCCTTTGGTGCCATAGTGTTTGGTATTGAAATTAATCAACAGGTAAGTTAATCAGATAGAGAGATTATTGGAGAGATATAGTAAATAGGAAAGAGAGGACATGGAATTTTAAGGAGGATTTAAGCAGGAGCAGGATCTTGAATTGAGGAGGTGAAGTTTGACCTCAAACTTGAAGCAAATAGAACTAGTCATACTGCAAAGGCTAGATGGGAGCTTATTCCAGGCAAGGGACACTGAGTGCTTGTAGAGGAGTTTGCCTATAGTTTTGTTACATTTATAGATGTCCAGAAGGTGATGGTCTGAGCTGTGAAGGTTACAGATAGGGATATAAGGGGATACTATAGTGTAGAGAAAAGGGCAGGCTAGGGGGTTGTTGACTAAGGAGTGTGTGAGCTGCAATTTTGATAGTACTAAGAACTGAGGGAATTCCAGCCACTGAACCTGATTCAGGGCCAGGCAATGATGTGATTTGTAAGGTAGGTTAAATGTGAATCTGGCTATACTATTGTAGGTTTGTTCAAGTCTGGAGAGCAGGGTTGACTGGAGATAGATAAAGATAGGGGAGGCATTGAGGAGACATGGAAGGAGGAAGGCTTGGGCTAAGGAAGACCTGGAGTTAGGAGTGAGGGATTTTTTTATTTCTATAGAGAAGACCACATTTCTGATTAGTTTTTTTGATGCAGTGTTGAATATGGATGTCTACTTTTAGCTGGTCATCAATTATATTACCAAGCAATTTAGTGTGTGGCTCTGCATTAATGAGGGTGTTATCTCGAGAAGAAATTGTAAAGGTGGATTTATGGTGGGAGAGAGGTTTGGGAAGAAATACTAGGAGCTTACTCTTTTTGGGGCTAAGTATGAGATGGTGTTTTGTAAGACATTCTTCCATGGATGAGAAAGAGTTTTGGATGATGGAAAGTAGTTTTGGTATGTTGTCAGCACAAGAGATGAGGGTAGAATCATTGGTGTACTGTATATGGGAGGAAGTGGTACAGGAGGTAGAGAGATGATTGCTGAGGATATTGAAAAGGAAGAGGCCAAGGATTGAGCCGTGAAGGCTGCACGTTTGAGTAGGTAGGAAAGCAGAGCAGGTAGTTTGCCATCTGACAGACTGGAGCCTGTTCGAGAGGTAGCTTGAGAACCACAGAATAGTGGAGGAACAGAGGTTGAGATTAGCAAGTTTGGTGAGTAGTTTGGGAGACCATGTTGAAAGCTTTTGAGAGATTGAGGAAAAGGCAAGATACCAGGAGATTTTTGTCCCTACCTTTGGCAACAGTGTGAGGGAAGGATATGACAGCTGTTGATGTGCTATTAGATGGCCTAAAGTCGTGTTGAGTGGGGGTTAGAAGATTTTCATTGATTAGGTAGTTTAGAAGCTGGTTGTGAATACATTTTACAGGATTGTGGATAGTGAAGATAGGATGGCGATGGGTCTGTAGTTGGATGAATCAGTGGATTTACCTCCTTTGATTAGTGGAATGATATAGAAAAATTTCCAGATGTCTGGGATGGTAGATTCTTGGATAGACTGGTTTATTAGGATAGAGACAGAATAGGCTAAAGAATGAACCTCAAGTTTAAGAAAGAGGGGGGAGATTATCAGTAGAGGGAGAACAGGGCTTTTGTTTTAGTAGGAGAGACCTGATGTAAGCTGTGGAGACAGGGTTAAGAAAGAAAGCATAGGTGTTACCTGCATTGTGCATGGTGTGAGAGGGGTTGCAGGTTTGGGAGGGCTGGGTAAGTTTTTGAATTGATTCGATGAAGTAGGTATTGAGTAAAGTGGCAGTTTCAAGAGGTGAATTATTAGGGTAGGGGTTAGGGGGGTGGGTTCACCAGGATGCAACATTTTATTGATGGTATGCAAGAATTTTTTAGGATTAGACTTTTGAGAAAACTCAGGATTATAGAATTATTTTTTCTGGGCTTTGCTGATTTGTCTTTTTGATAGATTATGTAGTTCTTTGTATTTTTGTAAGATGGCAGCAGATTTAATTATTAGCCATTGTTGCCAGTACTTGTCCCTTTCTTTCATAATAGAGAGGGTGTCTTTGGTGAGCCAAAGTGAGTAATTTGCTTTGATTCTTACCTTTCTTAGGGGATCTAAAGAGTCAAGGATATTTAGGAATGCACGATGTAGAATGGCATTATTGAGAAGGAGGTGCTTTAGGATGTGCCAGTTAATGGAAGTAAGTTGGCTGATAAAAGTTGCTGAGTTGAAGGAAGATAGGTTGTGACATTTTCTGTAATGGTGGGATTTAGGGATTTGAAAGGAGAAACTCTGGACTTTAGTAGGGAGGTGGTCACATAGGGAGTTGGAAAGGGTACTGGTATTATGGTATAGGGTGGGGTCAGAGATAAGAATCCAGTCTAAGATAGAATGGTTGGTATTATTATTGCAGAAGGAGGTAGGTGTTGTAATAAGTTGATGGAAACCATGGGGGTTGATATGAATGGAGTGGGAGGTAGGGGGCAGTTTTTGCCAATCAATATTAACATCACCTAGTAGTAAGGTCTCATAAGGGATATTCCCAGAGGTCCAGGCTATGATAGATTTGAGAATATGAATGTTATTTCTGGTAGGATATAGGTGGACACAACAACAAATTTCTTTTGGGAATTGAGGTGACAGTTTAGAATAAGTAGTTCTGCAGGACGAAAGTTAGGCTGTGATATAGGTAGGTGGGATAGGTTCTGGTGTGTTGAGTATGGAATAGCAACACCCCCACCTTTTTGGTAGTTCTATCAAGGCAGAAAATGTTGTAGTGGGGAGGTAATATTTCTGAGTTACAGATATGTGGGTTTAACCAGGTTTAAGATAGGGCTAGGATGTGAGGTGTGTGATGGGTGATCCAGGAGTGTAGTTCAGTAACTTTGCTAGGTAGACTCTGTATGTTGATAGCAAAGACAGAGAAATGTTCAGTAAGGCTGTAGTTAGTGGTTGGGACAGAAGGGCCTGGGTTGGGGTAGATGTCACCAACTAATAGTATATTGTTTGAAGTGAAAAAGGAGTTGTAGAAAGCAGGAGGAAACTAATAGGTTGTTTTTTGTGTTTGAAGGTTGTAATGAAGAGAGGGAGGATTTTCAATTTGAAGATGTGTGAGGAGGAATTGAAGAGAGAGGGACAGATTAGGAAAGGCAAGGAGGATTCCTTTTTGGATAAAGGAGATGTGGAGGTAGGGGATGCATTACAGTGATTATGATTCTAATGATAAGAAGTTAAATGTGACAGATAAAGTAGTAGATTAGGTATGAGACATAAGGGGAGCATTTTGTGTGTAAGATAAGTGTTGAGAGGTGGATTGAGTGAAAGACAAATGAAGGAGTGTATGTGGAAGAGTGTGTTTAGTAGGGTAGAGACTTGAAATAGATGAAGGACAAGAGAATAGAAGATAGCAAAAATAGAAGTGTAGAGGGGAGTGAGAGTGACAGTAAAAACTGATGAGTTATGGAAAGGTAGTGGAGGCTGGGGCCTGCAGTGAGAAGTTAAATTGATGGGAGGAGAAAATAGGGTGTGGGAGGGCAATGAGGGGGAGGAGTGGTTGAAGGTGAGCAGTGAGGTAGGGATTGTATAATAAGGAGTATATGGGAGAGGGTAGGAGTAAGAGGGAGGTGGTTAGATGAGAGCAGCTAGGATAGGTGGATAAGAGGGTGTAGGTGGGATTAGAATCAGGTGGAGAAGGTATAAAAGTAATGAAAGAGGGGATGGGTGGGAATGGGGGTAGGTTAGGGGAGCAGAGTGAGTCTGAGTGTAGCAAGGGTGAATGGAGCAGGTTGGAACAGAAACAGCAGAGGTGAAGTCTCCTCTAAAAACAATCCCTAAGACAAAAAAAACACATGTAAGGAGCACAGTAGAGTGAAATTCTATACAGCAGAGTGGAATTTCAGGTATATAGAGGAAGTTTATGGAGAGAGTGGATGTGTGGGCCGGGAAGGGTGAAGGGCTGCAATTAGGAAATTAATGATAGAGTTGCAGATTAGGTGGGTACTGCAATCTGGATTCCTAGGAAAGAGTGGAAAATAACAAAAGAAAAAGGTCTCAACACTGGGGCAGTGATAACTCTCTTGTTGAGAAAGGCTGGTAAACTACCAGTCTGTCTTGCTGTGCTCTGTATGAATTAACATTTGAATCTTTTAAGTTGGCAGTGCAGTAGTTCCTTTACATGGGATAGCATTGAATTCCTTAGCAAGGTCATGATAAGCAATACAGGGCTGAAGTCAAGGATTTAAATGACAGTCACTGAAAAGCAGGCAATCACAAAAATTACAGTGAAATACTGATAAATTAATTACAGACACTTTGATCATATACCACGTGGGCATAGTCAGAAACAAGAACATCAGTGCATTATGCAAAACAGCAAAATGAGTAGTGATGTGCAATGAGTGGGAGATTCAGAGATGCACACAGAGTGATGTCAGCACTGGAGAAATAGCCTGATATGCAACTTCCAACTTCTTTGCTCAAGAACTTTTGACAAAGCTAAAAATAATGGAGGGACAAAGGTCCCAAATCAGAGAATTAAAAACAAAATGTTATAACTCACTTAAATATTTTATAGAACAACAGGTTTTATATTAAAGCTAAAGATAGTGGGGGGGGGTTCCAAAATTAAGGATATATGTTTTTTAAATATCACCTTAAGTCATTTAAAAAACATAATAGAACAATAGATTTTGCTTCAGTATGCTTTTTCTGAATAATAAGTATGAAGCTCTAATGAATATCATCAACTGATTGCATTCCTCAGTGATAAACCAGAAAAAATATGAGAGACAGGCCAAAAATATGAGACAAAGTCAGAGATATTCTGCAAAATTGGGGACAGTGGAGAGGTGTCTCGTGATCTGCACTGCATGCTACTGACTGCATAAAGACATACATATAAGAGTCAACTTGTGAATGAGAGGTACCACATACACAAATAAAGACATCAAACATGCCAATGTGATTTAGAAATGCATAACATTAGTAAAATAGTTCATGGAGATCATCTGTTCTGAGCCAAATGGTTTTATGGCATACAGAAGGTTTGCTCATGCTTTTATGTTGGGATTAGCATCATCATTAACAAGACAGCATGTGTTAGTGTCAGCCTTTGGGCACAATGTCAATTACTTTGGATGTTGTCACTTTTCACATTGCATGTAGGTCTGCCAGCATCTAACCTATCATCAACTTCATGGCCGGGATGTTGCCAACCACTACATTGTGTACATAAACATCATATTGGAGTTAATATGCATGTGCCATCCTCACATGGAATCAATGGAGAATGAGTGAAATGTCTATTCCAATTCATTTTATCCTTCAACTATCATCATGGCTATGCATGTTGTGACATTGCCATGTGTTGTTAGTATTGCTGACAGTGGTGGAGTGCCATCAGGCTGTGTCATTCACAAGGTGGCATCATTATAATGCACAAAGTGCCATCATTGTCAGTCACTGGTTGACCAGTTAACATCATCTTTTGACCTGTTGTACTTGATAATCTACCAGTGGAGCAAGTAAATGCATACAGGTAACTTTTTTGGCATGTTGAAAATATTTATGATTCCCACTACCACACGGGAGACAGATTGTTACATTTCAATTGCACACTATACCTATAGGCACATTCACTCTTTGTATTGCAGGTTGTTGCTGTAGCAGCCCCAAAGTCCCTGTCTAACAGATATGCATATATATTAACAGGTTCATTGGTGAATACTAGACTAATTGCCCTGCAGGGCCATTTTAAGCCTAGGCAATAACCTGAGATCAGAATCAAGCCCTGTGCCTTGTATCTATGAGATGATGATGTTAACCATTATGCCAACACCCCCCCCCACCCGTCTGTTAGGTTCATAGTTAAATGCTAGAACAAATTTGTATAAGTCATATGGGGGATTTGAACCCATGTTAGTGGTTATTACAACAAGTAAGGATCAACCACACAACCAACATGTCACAAGTTCTCAGTTTATCTTAATAAACCATTCACTATTTCAAGTCAGTATCCCATAGTAATGCCATGTGCTATTAATAACACCCTTTGCATTTTTTTAAGAAAAGTAGTTACAGAAAGTACCACATATCTAACTAAAGCCATATAGACCACAGTCTCACTGTATAACTGATTACCTCTCAGCTTCTCTCAGCTCTGACCTGCTCCATTCGCCCTGCGGGCTCACTCCGCTCCCCTACCCTACCCCACCCCCAATTCCCACCCACCCCAGGGGCCCTAGACTTATACTTCTTTAACCACACCCTCTCTCCCAACCTTCCAATCCTATGCTTCAACCAATCTATATAATGTAACCACACCCCACCTATCTACCTTTCTCCTTACCCACTACATCCAGTTCCTCCTCTTAAAATACTTAATATTATTTCATTATCTTTATCACTTCTTCCACTCAAAGGACTCTACAAAACCCATACATTATTTTATCTTATCCTACCCAGGTCCTGCTGTAGCAATACAAGATAACCCTAAAAATATGTCTTCAACAACAAAACCTATCCTAACCAAATTAATACTCTTAGCTACTCTCATACCTGTCCTCACCTCTGCCTATCTCCTCACCTCCATTGATAAATTGAATTACTACCACTTCAACTACTCTCCTAAGCAAACAGCTAGTCAAAATTATACCCTTACCCATTTTCAAATAAATATCACATCCACACCCTGCTACCTGCTAGCCAAGTATCATCGACTCACTCATATCAAATTCAATAACACAACTGTAAGGAAGCTGAAATATCTAACCAGCTTCATCAACTACCCAGTTTCTGGCCTAAAAACTCCCACCTTAAAAGATGGTGACATCCACCCTAATCCAGGCCCAACAAATGTCCCCACTTTCACAACTCCTTGTACCACTCCCTCCACCCTAACAACCCAAAACTGTCTCTTTAATTCCTTACTTATAGGTCATCTCAATATCCACAGTATAAATAATAAAATTTCCCATCTCCATGCCCTCCTTGATATACATTCCTTTAATATCCTCTGTCTCGTAGAAACCTGGTTAAAACCTGGAACTAAAGACAGCAAAATAATTCCCCCAGGTTACAATATATTGAGACTTGACCGCATAAAACGTAGGGGAGGGGGAGTAGCACTACTGTTTAAATCCATGCTACAGATTTCCTCTATATCTTATAACCCACCTCAAGATAGTAAGGCTGGAGTTCTTATCTCCTGACTTCAACTTAAACCTAGCAAAGCCCTATACATCATCTGCATCTACTTACCTCCTGGTAATAATAGTACTACAATAGAAGACATTCTAAGCTGGGTATCTACTACTTACCCACAAGAAACTATTATACTAGGAGACTTTATTACTGACTGGAAATGTGTAAACACAGATAATCCTTCATTACATATTAATCTTCATGGCTTTAGTCAAACAATTACCGCCACCACTAGACTTAACAAACCTAACAACAAAGAGAGTATCTTAGACTGGATACTTATTAATAAACAACAACAAATTTACAAGGTAGGAACTCTACCAGACGACTTAAGTGATCATATGTTAACTTACATTATAAGACAAAAGAATGACATCCCTAACACCCCCACTTATAGGATTTCACGAACCAACAAACACTTTAACCCTGTAGTATTCCAAAATTAACTTAATGCCTGTAACTGGAACCCACTAAAATCTCTCCATCTTGAGGAGGCTGTTAAATATTTCAACTCTAAATTCTTAACTATCCTTGATAAGCAAGATCCTAAACGGTCCATCAGAATGAAATCCACCCCCCCCTGGCTTTCAAAAGAAACTAGACAACAGATATTGTTAAGGAATAAATCTTGGGCGAAGTGGGGAGCATCCAAAAATATCTCTGAGCAACAAACATTTAGACAGCTGAGGAATATTACAAAAAAAGCAATACTCACTGACAAAAAAAACTACTATTGTAAACTACATCAATCTCCACCATAACAATCCACAAAAGTTCTAGTCTAGCTTAAATCGACTCTTACACCCAGGGCACTCTAGCACACCACCCCCTCTAGGGGCTGACAACAATACCTCCCATCAAACTGCCAATCCCTTCAATACCTTCTTCACAGACACCATAAAATCTCTAGCCTGTCAACTTTCCATAAACAACTCTAATCTCCCTACCTCTTTACCTGATACTCTCCCAGCATTCCAAATACAACCCATCGCTACCTCGTACATCCAAAAACTTAAGCCGTGTACCCCATCTGCTGACCAAATACCATCTGAATACCTGCAAAAAGCTAAAGCAGTTGCTTATCCTGTATTCATCCTTATAAACAAAACCATAAATAAAGGAACCATCCCTGATATCTGGAAAATCTCCCACATTATCCTCTTACATAAAGGCGGTAACTCCAATGATTATTCCAACTACAGGCCTATAGCTCTCTTATCACCCTTAGCAAAAGTTATGGAAAAATGCATTCACCATCAACTAATAAACCACTTAACCCAACATAATATACTAGCTAACTGTCAGCATGGCTTCAGGCCATTTCATAGGACCACCACAGCTCTCCTATCTTTCACCGACTCCATCAATAAAAATCGCAATAACAACATCCTCTCATCAGCACTCTTTATTGATTTGTCAAAAGCCTTTGACATAGTCAACCACCCCCTGCTCCTAAAACCCCTTGAATCCCTTTCTCTAAACACCAAGGCTGTTCTCTGGTTCAAGTTCTACCTTACCAATAGGCAACAAGCAGTCCTCTGGGAGAATAAACTATCTTCCCACCTGCCAGCCTCCCTCGGAGTCCCTCAGGGCTCCATTCTAGGTCCACTTCTATTCTCTTTATTCATCCCTCAAGCTACCTGCATACAATATGCAGATGATTCCATGCTCATATGTTCTGCCAACTCCACATCTGAACTACAATCCCTAACCCAGACAGTATTTAACGCAGTCGAGGCGTGGTTCTTAAAATGTCGCCTCCTTTTGAATGCCAAAAAAAACAAGCTCTTACTCTTCACACCTAACAGTAAGCCCCCCCTATAAATTTCTCTATCAAATCGAATAATTGCACCCTTATAACCCCCGACTCTACCATCAAACTATTAGGAATCTTAATTCACAATAACCTTACATTTGATAATCATATAAATAACACTATTAAAACCATAAATAGAAAATTGGGCTTCCTGTATAGAATAAAACCCTTCTTAACACCAACAGCCAGAACTACAATTGCCCACTCCCATCTAATTTCTACTCTTCTTTAAGCTTCCCCCATATATACTAACCTAAAGAAAATTAATCTCACTAAAATAGCCAACTCCTATAACAATATTGCCAGGTTTACCACTGGGAACCCATTTAGAACTCACCACTGTCTGAACTTACAGCAGCTCGACTGGCTTGAACTAAAAAACATTTTGATAATTTCCCGACTTACCATTGTTCATAGGATATTCTACCAACCTAACAACACACCAATACTCTCTAACCTTATTATCCTCTATACAAACCTCAATTCCTTACACTCTTCCACTAAACTACTGGCTAGCATTAGCAAGTCTAATAACTTGGCAGGTGACTCCTTGTTTTCTAATACTGCTGGAAAATATTGGAACCTGTTGCCATCAGATCTAACTGTACTTCCCTCCTTCCTGCTCTTTAAACAAAGGCTCAAGCAACATCTTAAAACACACTGGTTATGTTCTTGCTGTTACCCTGACTAATTGTCTGCTTTCTCTATTGCCTTATTCTCTATACTGCCTCCCTTCACCAATTAATACTGCTTACCCTTGGGTAGTAGTAACTGTCTTAAATTATTGTTACAACTAAGAGATTAATTAAACTGTGAACATATTGGAAATGACCTCACATATCTTAATGTAAGAGTGTCTTATTCCTTTTTAGGTTTTGTGTTTCACAAATAGCATAAATCTCTAGCTAAGGCTCTCTTGATTATTTTAACATAATTTTTCTTTTATATTTGTGTATGTAATTCTTTTTGTATGTTGTGCTGCTCAAATAGTACAAATTTTTAGCTAGTGCTCTCAAATTATTTTTTATCATAATTTTCTTTTATATTTGTGCATTATAATCTTTTGAATGTTACTGTGGAGCTTTTCTCTCCTGGCCCCTGCTGAAAATGGAAATATATCCAGTTGGACTAGCCCGGTTAACAAATGTAAAATAAAATAAATAAATAAATAAATTACAGACACTCATACAGTTGTCTCCAGTCTAGTTCTCATGTGCAACCCAATGCAAGGTATGGCTGTTCTCTCACATTCCCCTGTAAGAGATAACTAGAATTTTTCTTCCTGCATGAGTATCCTCTATGCAGGTGATCAAACCTCAGTGGTTAACCCTTCCCTGGCAATTTCCACTGCCTTGGTCCTTCTAGCATACAGTAGCATTTTGGCAATCCTGTGATACACATTTGTATTATTGTCCTATTTTCTCCTCCTACCACTGTGATGTCGTGCACCAGTCTATGTTTCGACTGGTCTGAGAAGGCCTTGTCTGCTTTCCTTCTCTCAAGGATGCACAAGCCCTGAGTGAACAGGGTCTCCAATAGCACTCTCATCTTTGGTGCAATTAACTTTTCCTGCCATTGATACCCCTTTGGACAGTGAAAAGATATGTGAACCTGGGAATTACACATTTGAATCAGTGTGTGTGCATGCAAGACTATTCATGCAAACCAACAATTATCTGAGTGCTATCCACAACCACATTAAGTAGCCACTGATGTCTGTATTATTATGGTGTCAGCATTGTGCCACTATGTCATAGTGGTAGCAGTGGGCATATAAGCAATACCTGCTGTCTTCATGACCTTTGCTGACAGCACAGTATGTGCCCACAACACACGAGTTCTCAAAACCACTGTTGCATGTCATGCAGTTTCTGTACACATGGTATACTGTTGCATACTCCAGATGGTGTTTTATGTGACTTACCAGGTTGGCCCCCACCTCAGCAGGATTCTAATCTGTCCTACCCTGTCCATATGCTCTGTCAGTTTGAGTTGCCTTAAGCAGGACTGCAATGCATCCATACATGTCCTTTGTCCCCTGACAAAATTCTTCACCCTCTGGCATGACTGCAACCTGCCCTACACTGTAGATCTCCCCATCGGAAAGGTTGCAATCCTGCCAGAGTGCTGAAACCTGTCCTGTGCCATAGCTTCTGCACTGCCAGGTTGGGAAACCCACCACATATCTGTCCTCTGTTACTCCTTCTGTTATGTTATCCCATTTTGTCCTTTCCCCTTCTCAGTTGCCATTCCTATTGTCTCCTTGCACGCTTGTGAGAAAACTGTAGTCCAGAGGTCCACCAGCAGAAGTCTTGTCTGCTGTCAATTTGCCTATATGGCAGGACATGCTGATATCCACTCTATTATGAGTCTCTGTGTAGTGTTGTATAATGCAGTCTTCTGCAATATAGCAACTATGTTTTTATCACAAAAGCAGGCATTGTAGGGCAGTAATTATGGCAATCTGATGATTTAATGAGATTATCTCTGAATCACAGTCATAGAGCAATGTATTAGCAGACAAAGTTAGGTTAGTGCTACAATGCTTGTGACTGCCCACTTTCAAACTGGGGAGT
>NC_056729.1:180390040-180402540 GCF_019279795.1 Protopterus annectens
CACTCCCCTGTTTCTGTCTACACTGTCTTTGCATTCCTTCCACATTTATATCATAAAATGACATACCGCTTTTTTTCAGTGGTGCCCTTGAGTTGGCTGCACTCAGTGTTACAGTTATAGTGCACATTGTGTTACTTGCAAATGTACATACATATTATCAGGCATGTCACCCTTCTGATGCCTTCCTTTTGGTCACATGACAACCCACAGTGTGTTTCGTCCAGACACAGTGTTAATGCAATTATCATAACTGCAAAGTTTCATTATGTAGCCCATTGCCTAGCATAACACTAAGGCAAAAGTCATACATACTGAGTTGGCATCAGGCCACATTTCATTAAATTATTCAGACTATTCAAAGATGTGCAAAGACATTAGGCCCCCCACCCCCAGTTGAAGCAAATACACAAAACAACTGAAATTAGTGAAGAGAAATAAAGCAACAATGAAAACATTTTTGCAAGGGGAATATTATGCAGTTTCATGAGTCTATATTATAAACCCGAAAACCCTTTTGAGCGAATACTACAACAGCGACACATATAGCCCAAACTATAAATATGCCAAAACCCCTAAACTGCGAAATTTAAAATCTAGAATCATCATAGTTGGCCAACCCCATCACGCACTACATACTACGTACCCAAACATAATAAATAAACCACATACATACACTAACCAAACCCTACTTCTAACCCTACACTAAACCTTACATACATTACTATCTATGCACTTACCTTAACCCGCACCCTAACCCTAAGGTCCATAACTATTACACACTTACCTTATGGAGCTATACCGCAGATGGGTCAACCATAACAAATTGACATATCAACTTTTGTGGTTTTAGACATTCGCCGTTTCCATCGTTTGCGCAACATGTGTCGCCCTTTTCAGATTCGCTCAAACAGATCTTTGGTCTTCTAATATAGACCCCAGTTTCATAGCTAGCAAAGGTGGAGGACACAGGGTATGGATGCCAACTTATAGAAGGCAGCAAAATTTTAAATATACTTTGACAGCTTGCAAACTGTCAGTTAAGCAAACACATCTGTTTAACAGACCAATTCTAAACTGTTTAACTGTCAAAATATAATTTCCTTAAAGTAGTCATTATACCTCTAAAAAAAAAACACAGAACAGACAGAGCAAAAGTTTACAAGCTGTCAGTAGGTTAACAGCATGGGGATTGCTTAATGACAGCTTATAAATTAACAGTCTCTTCTTCAAAAAGTTTGACAGTTTACAAATTGTCATTAAGTGATTGAACTTGTAATTGTGTATAGATGTGTGTGTGAGATTGCAAAGTGGGTGTGCTGTTCAGTTTGCAAAATTCCTTTGCTATGTGTGGCTATGCCCTCCTGTATGTTTGGTCACTAACATCACTGCTGGGAAATATGAACTATGCTATTTACAAGCAGCACAGTTTGTTTTGAAATGTCAGGCTGTTCTATGCTTCAGCATGGGTTCTGTTCAGAATCTCAAACTGCTAAAACTTCAAATTTCATATAGTCAAGACCATATGATCAAAGTTTTAGAACTTCGAAATTCTGCATACAGCGTGGAATGGGAGATTTCCCTTTTCTTCACTGTAGTGCAATCTCGTAGTTGGTATATTTAAGTAGCGAGGGTGTGGGGGTGCAGAGGGGCTTGCCCCCTGCAGAAACATTAAGAAAGTTTTTTTTTTTTCTGTTGGATTTATTTTAGAATGTTGAGATTCCGAAACATCAATCATATGTTCTCGATCATATGAAATTCAATGTTTCGGAAATTCGAGATTCAGAAGTGAATCCATCAGCACAGAAGGATTTCTTCACACAGGACTTTTGATGACTCAATTGAGAACCTAGTAGTGTGACAGTTGAAATCAATAAATGTGTCTGGAGGACTCACTGTCAAAACTGCATCAAGTAGTGCTTTTCAATGAAAGCCACAAGATTCAAAAGAGAATATTTTCTTTAAAGAAATCTGTTTTATACCCAATATAAATAAGCCCATTGTGTACTTTATAGTAAGACCACTCATGTTACCCTCCTTGACCTACACAGAATCTGGTCAAGTGGATGAATCCTAAATTTTCTGGATCTCAACTACCCAATCACCCAACCTTTTTGAAACGGTACAAGTACAGCTAGTTGCCATATGTCAGGGATGTGTCCATATACTAACATTTTGTTCAGCATGACTGAATGATTGATATAGGTTTACTTAGATTATGTGTAGAAAACCACCAGGTATGCTACCTGGTCTATAGAATTTGAATTTGAATTTGAATGTTTAATTTTACATGCGACAGCAGTAACTGCATCTCCCTTCTGTTGTTTCAGTAGCATGCTGGCATTTCTCTGTACTTACTGGGAAATCTGCATATCTTTTTAAAGCACATGCTGCATATTCTAGTCAGGAGATATTTTTGCTGTTTAATTAATTATTGATTTTTTTTCCTTTTCAATTTTTCATAGCCCAGAACTAGTCCTGCCAAGCCCATGTCACCCCACTATAAGAGCCATAATAACTCCATTATGGTGATCTTACACTATACTACACCTTCCAACCATTTAGTTCAAGAAATGGGGACGAAGCCTAAAATAATGAGGTGACAAAGGTTGGCAATCAGGGACAAATTTTATGTATTACTTTTACCAAAAACTGACAAGCTGAAATTACGAAATAAATACCAGAAAGGGAAAAAAAAACAATTATTGCACACCCCTTGAACTTATATCTGTATGTATATATATATATATATATATATATATATGTATATATATATATATATATGTATATATATATATATATATATATATCTACACATGGGTCCCCTTCGAAAGGTTGACATTTCAAAATGTCGACATTCATATGGCCGAGACCATATGATCCGCATTTGAAATGTAGACCATGGAGAACCGGCATCACTCTACAGTGTGGAATGGAAAGATTTGCTCTTCTTTCTTTGTAGTGCAATCTCGGAGTGGATATATTTAAATTTCGAGGGGGGTGGAGCCCCCTGCGGGGGGTGCAGGGGGGCAAAGCCCCCTGCTGGCAGCATTAAGGTAAGGTTTTTTTTGTGTTATGTGTTTTGCTTGTATGGTCGTGATTTCAAATGTCGATCATATGGTCTCGGCCATATGAATTTCGACATTTTGAAATTTCGGCCATATCAAATAGACCCGTATATATATATATATATATATATATATATATATATATATATATATAGAGAGAGAGAGAGAGAGAGAGATAAACACAAACACACACACACACACACACACACACACACACACACACACACACACACACACACACACACACACACACATGCACACACACACCCTTTCCACTGTCGCACCAATTCAAAAAGGGAGAAATCTCCCAAAACAAGGGAAACATCACTAGGGAACACTTAGAAACCATATTCGCAATGATTCCCTAAGAAAATCAGAATTTGGCATTATGTTGTTCATCTTTTTCTTATGCATGTTGCTGGCAGTTGAGCAATTTCAGCTTGAGCATCTGTACAGGAACCCTGTTAAGCAAAGAAAGTTTCTAGAATAACAGGCTTTTCATTATCATGCATTTTACGAAGGGTATGAAGTCTGAAACTCAAATGTGTCCCATTATTTAGTGACTTAGTGATTGACCAGAAAGCCACAAATGTTATGAGTTTTAAACTTAAAATATGAGTAAAAAATATGGAGATTCTGCAAAAATCTGGACAGGTTAATTTTATACATTTCTGAGCTGTGGAAGTCACTGTAATTAGATATGTGTAACCTGTGTATAGCTAAAATGATACATGATGTGTAGCCTTGAAACATTTCTCTTTTGGAAATGTTGGTAAAAAAAGTACTTTATATGTTGACCACATTCATAGAAATGAAGACACATCATCAACTTTTCATGAATATCTGTGAAGTACAGAGCAAAAGACCTCTAATGTGCTTCTAAGTCTTCTTAGTAATCTTACCTGCAGATATTGTCTGGTTTCTTGATTTTACTTTTATTTTCAGATCCCAAATATACTGATATGGCTTTGAAGTTATACACCATTTATTTGTTTATTAGTTTGTTTGTTTGACAGTTAGTTGCTTACTCACTTCCTTGCTTATCATTTCTAACTAGGTGAAGTTGATTGTTATGACCATAATTTTCAATCTTACCTGAACTAGGTGCAGAATTAAAGGGGTTATAATTTAGAGTACACATTAGAAATAAATTTGCATTTAAATGTCATCCCAAAATAAAGAGTAACAAAAAGTGGAATATAAACAAGTAGTTATCTTTCTTTATTTTTATCCATATATTGTGTTTTGTTTGTAGGTTGTCAAACTGAGTTGAAGCCAATTTCTGTTGAGGCCATGAAGCCTCAGACGATTGCCAAATAAAGGAATTTTGCCTCCTCAGCATTAACCATCCTTTTAACATTTATCAACAGCATGACATTATGACAACATAGAATGTCTTTTGTATACTGATACAAATACAGAACCCAGAACACTCACCAGAGTGTGATTTCAGACTGTTCCAACTTCTTTGTGTGTAAACAGAAACAGAAATTAGATGCTAGTTCTAACAAAACGTTAAACATAAAACTATGAAGTGGTTATGAAACTGGAGAGAAATATGAAACTCCAGGATGAAAGTTAGATAGCAAAATGACTCCATTACAGTATTATCTTGTAGCTCAGTAGCATAATGTGGTGAATCTCTGACTGTACCCCAGATGACATGGCTTTGAGGCCCAGAAAATAAAGGAGATTCCAAGATGTAGATTATGGTGCGCAGCAGAGATTTATGTGCCAATCCCAGAGGAACTAATCTGTCAAAGTACGGTTGTTGGACCTGTGGGAAGGCCCAATACTGCACTCCAAAGCACATGCAGTCAGAACTCCATAACATACTACACACACACACACACACACACACACACACACACACACACACACACACACACACACACACACACACACACCCACATGCATGTTTGTACATATTCACACACAAGCACTAATACACACAACCACACACACACAAAGCACAACCATTCATCCTTTCAAAATTCAGTGCACTGACATACCATATTCAAAGTCATGGAAATATGATGAAGAAAGTTAATGCAGTCGGGATTAGTGCAGCAAGTTGTGGCAAAGGAGTATTTGCTTTTCTAGCCTGAATAAAACCGTTTTATGTAATGTTAGAAAGTCTATGCTCAGATAGAATAAAAGAGCAACCTGCCATAGTCTATGAGTGGGAAATGTTGCACTAGTATATTTAAAGAAAATTCATTTTGTGTCAGAGGATAAAGTACTACAGAATATACAACAGTATAAATATTAAGAGTGTCCTTAAACTAAGGATGGCCAGATTGTGATTTATAAGTAAGGAGAAGTTACCATAAATTAATATGTAATCAGTTGAATAAAATATGTCTGTAGCACAGTGGTTTCATAAATTCATACACAGATTTCATAATAATACATTAATTGTAAGTCATATTTATAAAAGTATTGTACTATTGAATGATGGTTCAGTAAATATGCATTAAGTTAATTGAAAAAACATATATTTAAACTTTTAGTGTTTATATAATATTGATCTATTTAATAACCAGTATACAGATTTTTTATAAGAAATGCATGGTTTTATGCTTAAAATAAGTTCTTTGCACATGGATTTACAGATTGTTACATTTTAAAAAAAATTTTTATGGATTAATTTAGTGACAAAGTATAGTAATTTGATAAAATGAGTTTTGTATAAAGTTTTACATTATATGCATGTTAGTATTTGTGAATGTACAACAGTGGTAAGTGGATGTAAAATTGATAGGTTTGAAACCTTTTGTATAACTTTAAAGCTTAATTACTAAAGCTATCACATGATGGTCAATAGACCCTATAAATATAGTCAGATTTCCACAGGTATTTCATCTTGATAAAGCTTGGCAATGGGACCAAGCGAAAGCGCTTGATTCAAACTGTTGGTATTTGTTTTTTATTTTGTTGAAGTTTTGTGCTGAACAGCAAGATTTTAAAAAAAGTTTTAGACAAGAGTAATAAAATCATTTACTACGTTCATCTGTTGGCTGGTTTTTGAGCAGTGGAAAGGTTTCTTTGGTGTTTTGCTGCTTACACTTCGTTTTATTGGTACTACAGAAAATAGCTAACACATCCTAGTACAGAGCATAACCAAGTTTGCAAGCAATGCTGCTGAGATTGTAGAAGTACAACTTTACTATGAAGTATATACCAGGCAAAGAAATGTGTACAGCAATGTACTGACGCAGGACTCCATGTAAAAAATGGAAATAAACTATTTCCCCAACAGCACATTATAAAATAGAAAATGAAACTCTCGCAAACATGCACACAGAGTGAACATGAATAAAAAGTTTAAAAATGTAACAGTAACTGCTTGACCAGAAGAAAAGTCTGCTGAAAGGAAAGAAATGCAATCATAATTTCATTTACACATTAAATAAACCGTATATAAAGCATAATGCATAAAGCAGATACAGTAATAATGTTGAATCAGCTATAGCAAGAAATGCTGACATGAATAACTGAGTTACATGTAAACATGGTATGGTATAAAAAAGAGCAAGCTCTGAATCATATTATATGTTATCCTGGTCAGGCATGAGAATGCAAACTGAACAAAAGCTAAGAGACTTCAATGTACAAAGCAAGATAAGAGATTATCTGGGAGGCCAGTGAGTACTTCTAGAAAATTATTTGAGTTTAGAGATTGTGTTTTGTAATATGCATTGAAAGCTCTTCACAGGCCATGATGTCAGAAAACAGAGCAAGTGTTGGTGTTATCAATAAACTTGAAGCTATTTTTTTCAAACTGGGAATACCACATGTAGGCATTTCTGAAATCTGCACGCAACATGCAGAAATGGTTCAATGGCCATGTCAAGAAAATAATTCATACTGTGTAAACCTCTTGCGAAAGCATAGAGAATTAAAAGGGACTATTAGATGAATGTGAGTTAAGCCCTTTAGGAATATAGAAACACTGACCTACATATGGTGCTTATAATCAGCTGAAATGTTGAAGGATCGTACATTTAAAAGTAGACTACCTGACTCTACTTCCTTACTACAGCTTTCAAATTCAGGCATGAGATTAGTACAAGAATGACTGAACTCAGACAAAATAGGAGTTCTACTCTGACAAAACACAGCAGAATGAGTGTCCTTCTTTGAAAAAAGGGGGTTGGAGTGAAAAAAGCAGCAAAGTTCCAAAGACAAACAGCATGAAGGTGTAATGATAAAAAGGTGTGAGCAGCTGTAATCTCTGTAGCTCTGTAATGAAGATAAAAACCCACTGACAAAGAGGAGGTATTTATTCAACATGAACATGTTCAAAGGACATATAATATTATATTAGTGTTTAAGAAAGTGCCAGCTAAGGCATGCTTACAAATGGTATCCAAGAAAGTATTCCAGGGGTGTAGAGGCTCTCTGCCTGCAGCATTAGGCCTCAAAAAAACAATGGCCGGGTGTTAATTATACATTAACACACACCCTGTCAGGCATTATTGCTTCCTTATTCACCTCTTTACTGTGAACATGCAGCAGGTACTAATTGATAGATATTGTAAATATTCTTTTCCCAAAGCTATAATGAAATTAAATGTATGCTGCAATGCAAAAGAAATATGCTTGTCTCTAATACAAGGTTTTGACTTGTAAAGCAAGGGTTAACTTGACAAGATTTTGAAATAAATGCTTCTGTGTAACTGCAAGGCTGATGACTTGCTTAAGCAAGCATGAAAGCAGTTAAGAATAGATAAGTAATAACGGCTATGTGTCTGACACCTGCGAACATAAAACATGCTTAGTTTAACTGTAAATATGTTTGTGGGCTAGACATGGCATCCTGTTACAACGATATTTGAAACATAGCAAAGAAGGAAGTTGATCAGGGACTATCTGTGAGCTTTCAGATGCAGAAATAAATGAAATAAAATACAGACACTTCAAGTAACAGAAAGATGATGTGGAGAGACTTTTTGTAAAGTCTTCAGATTCAGCAAGGAAGAAAATAACCAAAGAAGGACATGAAATTGAAATCAATCATGCAAACCACAAGGACACTGGAAAACAACATCTGTTGCTTTGAAAAGATATGTAAACTGGACATTGTTCTCTCTTCTTGGGAGACATCTTAATCAAGGCTGCAATTGAGACAGTTCATGAAAAGCAAAAAACTGCATGTTATAATATAATTGAAATGATCTCAGTGTAACTGTTTGGACAGATTAAACTATAATGAAAACAGCAGCACAGTATGAGTCTGTTGATTCTGACGTGTTTCTGCAACAATTTAACACTAATGAAGACAAGAAAACCTGGTTCTAGGAAGTAGAATATTTGCAAATTTAAAAGTGTCCTAGTTGGCACTAACAACAGAATTAGCATCCATTCAGGGTTATTTGTTCTTTGGTATTACAATATTTTTTTTTGAGTTACTATCCTATGGCCTTTCTTACTCATCTGTCAAGGTTTGTTTATCAGCCATTTCAGCATGTCTGCCCATGGATCCTCCTCTTTCAATTCAGTCTCATGTCAAAATTTTTTGAAATGGATATTGTACAAAAGACTTCCAAGAAACTGGTGGCCCCTTCTTGGAATCTCAATTTTTTTGTTAGCAAAGCTAACACTTGCTCCATTTGAGCTAGCTATCCTTGCTGTCTGTAGGTTCTTAAGATGAAAAACAGTTTTATTGATTGCTCTGACAACTGCAAGAAGAATGACCACGTTGCAGGCTCTTATGGTGAGTCAAACCTACCTCATTTTCTACAGGGACAGGATTTCTTTGAGAACTAATCCTTTTTTATTTCTAAAGTTGTATCAGTGTTTACTTTAAGTCAAATTATCTATCTCCCCATTTTCTTTTCTGAACATACAAATGAGGGAGAAAAGATATTTCAGACCTTGGATGTCCACAGACAACTCAGGTACTATCTTGACATAATAAAATCTTTCGAATCATTAGATCTATTGTTCATGTCTTCTGAAGGTAAGAAGGGACAGCCTATGTTAAAACAAACTCTTTCCAAATGGTTGTCTAAGGCTATTCGCTTTTGTTTATCCCACCACAACAGAACTATTCCAGATAGGGTCAAGACCCACTGTACCAGGGCTTTTGGTTCATCTATGACTTTTTGGAAAGGGGTAGATTCTAAAAGTGTTCTAGAAGCAGCAACTTCGTCCTCTGTCCATACTTTTACAAAGCACTATAAACTTGATTCTTTCTCTAGATCTAGATCAGGTTCTGTAATGACCATTTGCTAGTGGATCCTGGATGCTTCTCCCTTCTCTTCCTATAAATAGTAACCTAGGGTAATCTGCCCATGTGGATAAGGCTACTGCAGCAGTGATCAATATAATAACATAGTACAGTTGAGTAAGTAAACTTACCATAACAGTAGCTATTTGAATGATTACTGCTCCAGTAACTGCTCTCTCCATCCACCCCCCTTGCTTTTTTGTATGTTATTTAAGCCAGGATGTAGTTATTTATTTATTTGTTTGTTTGTTTATTTATTTATTTATTTTTTTTCTTCCTATCATTCTTTCGGGTCTCAGCCTCTCTTTCTTGGTTGGCAGAAAAGCTGTGAAGGGCTTGGCAACCAAACTTGTCTTTTAGTCTGCTCTGCTCAAGCTGCCCAACAGTTTGGGTGTGTTGAAGGTGCACTGAAGCTTTGCAAGCTAACTCGCTGTTTTATCCTTACCAGGATATAACCCATATAGCTAAGGCTACTGCAGCAGTGATCATTCATACATCTACTATGGTAAGGTTACTTACACTTTTCTTCTACAATATTTGGAGATTATAGATGAATTGTCTTCCCTCCCTTACAAAAGTGCTTGTTGAGATTGATGTAAATTGGTACTAAGACGTAGACGCACTTGCTAATCCAAGACTGTTTACCCAAACATATTCTTAAGACATTTTCTGAGATGTCAGATATAGTCAGTCTGTCTGTTGTTCAAAGATAAAGCACAGAACCTGATGAGTGAGCTGAAGGTATTCAGTATTGTAGTCAGCCAACTGAAAGGCTACATGACTCAAATGATTAATCAGGAGGAAACTCCAGTAATAAGTACCTCAACTTCAACATTTAAAGGCCAATATATTCCCTTAATGCAATCTGTTTAGAGAAAAGTAAATAAAATCACAGATACTTAGATTAGTTGGGAATCTGAATCATTAAAGTTACACCTACCAGCCTATCTATCTATCTATCTATCTATCTATCTATCTATCTATCTATCTATCTATCTATCTATCTATCTATCTATCTATCTAGTCTGTCTATCTATCTATATATCTATTCATCTATCTGTCTCTCTATTTATTTGTTCATTCACTTTTGCAATGTATTAGTTAATTAGGTAAGTGAGTTCATCGTTTGACCATTTTCGGTCATATCACAGGTACATTAATGTATAACATCACATACTAGAACTTAACAATATAATAAAAATGTTATATGGGTGAATTAAAGATATAAAAAATTAGAAGCTAGAGCTTAACACTGTTAGATCACAAAACTTATAAGATAAAATATGACTAAGTATGAATATAATTAACTAGCTAAAAGGAGCTGCTACAAATGACAAGACAACAGCATAAGAACACATTAGTAAAGTAAGCTATCCATATTTCTGACAGTGAACAACTGAACAATTTTTGACAATCTAACTATGGCATTAACAAATGTACTTAAATAGAAGTTTGGAGGTAGGCATTATAATATTTTTGCTGGAATCAAAAAGCAGTTGCACTTGTCTTCATTGTGTAAATGTTCACTTAACAGAAATGTGAAAGCTTGTAAAGTGTGGTTGCTTTAAACATCATTTGGAAGATAATTCCAGATTGTTGGTCTTATTATGGAGAAGATGCATTCATCTATCACATTTTGAGCTTTAGTCCACCAGTGTACGAGAGTCATCCTGAATGCTTCTTGTTGAATACACTTCTCTAGTTGGATGTAGCCTTTTCAGTTGAGGACAATAACTAGATTGGAGAATTTTAAGTATCAAAGTAGTACTGGGAAAGAACCCTGTTTATAAGTAATGTATTCAAGAACCTCTTGCCGGAGAAGGGATTTCTTTTGTTGATACAATACTACAATAAACACATTGGAGAATAGGATAAGACGTAGCTCAAGTCTAGCATTTAATGTTGATGTAGAACATTACAGTTCTCTTTTTGACTGCTGAAGAATTTGGAAAATGTTCCCTTTGGTCAGCAAATAATGTCTACAGATGTGATGGCAGTGTAGCAGAAACAAGGAAACACATAGATTAATAGATACATACATGTCTGCTAGCTGTATGAAATTGCCACTTCATGAAAGTTATATGGAGAGCAGTTTTTTTTCAGTGCATAATCCAAGAAAGATGGAGTGGGACACTGTATGTGGTTGTTTCTTATACCCAGTATCTTGCTTATACAGTTCCCATATCCTTAAGAATATATAACCAAACATGAATAGAAGAAAGACCTCTAGTCTTATGAAATGGATGTTTCAAACTGAGAAATAATAAAGTTAGAGTGTATGAAAATTAACAAAATGAATCCAAAGTGGGACAGAGGTACATATTTACTTGGTTTCACTTAGTGATTAGCAGTGCTTGTATTCTTTCATTCACAGATTTTATGGCTACGACTGTTTTTTAGATCTCCAAACTCAGTCAGAACTCTTCAGTAGGTTAAACTTCTTGTACTTGTTTGTAGATAACTGCATGATGAGTTGATTCATCTTCACCTTTTTATGAGATCAGCATGTTATAAACATAATACATGCCTAAAAAATTGAAAGACTAATATGGCTTGCATGGACATTAATTATAACAATTATATAATTAGACCACCTACTCCAAGAGTTATATAATTGGACCACCTACTCCAAGAGTTATAACAGTTATATAATCGGACCACATACTCCAAGAAAACCTACTTACCCCCACCCAACATGGCTACCACCCCAACCACAGTACCTCTACTGCCCTCATTTCCTTTACTCACTCAATATCCTACACCAGAGACTGAAACTAACAAGTTTCCTGCCTATTTTTAAACCTCTCCAAAGCTTTCTACACTGTCTGAAACTGTCTCCCTCTATGATCTCCTGCTTCTCCAGCTACCTCTACAACAGACTGCAGTCTGTCAAATGTTTCTCATTCTCCCTTACTCCCTATCACTGAGGGGGTTCCTCAAGGGTCAGTCCTTGGTCCACTATTATTTAACATCTTCATTAATGACCTCTGCCCTTCCTGTCCTCAGTTTTCCCTCATTCAGTATGCTGATGACTCCACTATTATCTATATCTTTAATACTGTACCAAACAAATAAAAAACTTGAGTGGAGATCCAGGTGCCCAAAAAGACTAGCACCGACAGCCGAGAAATATCACCAAATGATTTATTAAAATCAGCAAGCAGCAAAAATAGCAAGTGATAGCATTTTAGTGCTTTTGC